>NC_134690.1:175513594-175611094 GCF_050947455.1 Rhinoderma darwinii
ACTGTCTGCTGGACCCTGTATCTAAGCCTACGTTGTGGTAGGCTTAGATACAGGGTCCCACAGACAGTATCACACATGGGCCCTGTATCTAAGCCTAACACGTGTTACTAATTGTTTTTCTTGTGTGTTTTCTTACAGGTTCGGTCGTTGGACTACGGCGGATTCCAGGACTACTTCGATGACGGCTTTTTTTTTATTATCAATAAAATGGTTAATGAGGGTTGTGTGGGGGTTTTTTATTTCAATAAAATATTTTTTCTATGTCTTTGTGTTTTTTTTTAAACTATATTACTACCGCCTTAGTAATGGCCGCCGGCTGATTGACAGCATCCATTGCTAAGGCGGGGTTTAGTGTTAGCCGGTGCAGAGGCTAACACTAACCCCCTTTATTACCCCGGTACCCCCCGCCACCAGCGGTGCTGGGAAGAGCCAGGTACGATCCAGTACCTGACCATCTGGAGTGATGGTCGGCCACTGGGGTGGCCGCAGGCTGGTATTATCAGGAGGGGAAAGGCCAGATACAGTGGCCCTTCCCACCCTGGTAATGCTAGGCTGCTGCTGCTTTATTGTATCTGGCTGGTTATGAAAAACGGGGGGGACCCCACATCATTTAAAAAAAATAAAAAATAAAAATTGGAAAGAACAATTTTCATAACCAGCCAGATACAGCACAGCAGCAGCAGGCAGCATTACCAGGGTGGTAGGTGCCACTGTTTTTGGCCTTCCCCAGCCTAATACTACCAGCCTGCGGCCGCCCCGAGGCCTGCCCGTCACTACAGATGGCCGGTTCTGGTTCGTACCTGGCTCTTCCCAGCACCCCTGGTGGCGGTGGGTACCGGGGTAATAATGGGGGTTAGTGTTAGCCTCTGCACCTGCTAACATTAAGCCCCGCCTTAGTAATGGAGGTTGTCAATGAGCCAGCGGCCATTACTAAGGCGGTGATAATAAAGTTTAAAAAGATACAAGCACATAGAAAAATATTTTATTGAAATAAAAAAACAACCCTCATTAACAATTTTATTGAGAATAAAAAAAACGCCGTCATTGAAGTCCTCGTATCCGAAGTCCAACAACCGAACCTGTAAAAAAAACACAAACACACAAAAATAATCAGTAACACATAAAGAAGCAAAATTATTATTCTTACCTTTCCTGGGTCCAGCGCTGGAGCCGCAATGTCAGCGAGTCCAGTATCTAATCCAATCATGTGTGATACTGTCTGCTGGGCTCTGTATCTAGTCGTGTCATGTGTGATACTGTCTGGTGGGCCCTATATCTAATCCTATCATGTGTGATACTGTCTGTTGAGCCACTGTATCTAATCCTATCACGTGTGATACTGTCTGCTGGGCCCTATCTCTAATCCTATCATGTGTGATACTGTCTGCTGAGCCGCTGTATCTAATCCTATCATGTGTGATACTGCCTTCCGAGCCACTGTATCTAATCCGATCATGTGTGATACTGTCGGCTCACCACTGTATCTAATCCTATCATGTGTGATACTGTCTGCTCAGCCACTGTATCTAATCCTATCATGTATGATACTGCCTTCTGAGCTACTGTATCTAATCCTATCATGTGTGGTACTGTCTGCTGAGCCACTGTATCTAATCCTATCATGTGTGATACTGTCTGCTGAGTCATTGTATCTAATCCTATCATGTGTGATACTGTCTGCTCAGCCACTGTATCTAATCCTATTATGTGTGATACTGTCTGCTGAGCCAATGTATCTAATCCTATCATGTGTGATACTGTCTGCTGGGCCACTGCATTTAATCCTATCATGTGTGATACTGTCTGCTGAGCCAATGTATCCAATCCTATCCATAGTTGATAGGGTCGTAGTGCTATAGATATGCTGTCTCCTATACACACATTTTTTTTGGGGCGGACACATATGTATTGGGCTATTTCCCCTGACATTTTAAGCCCTGAGGGTATGTTCACACGGCAGCGTCCATTACGGCTGAAATTATGGTGTTGTTTTCAGGAGAAAACAGCACCGTAATTTCAGCCATAATGGCATGTGCAGGCGTCTTTCGCTGCGTCCATTACGGACGTAATTGGAGCTGTTTTTCCATGGAGTCCACGGAAAACGGCTCCATTTACATCTGAAGAAGTGACAGGCACTTCTTTGATGCGGGCGTCTTTTTTACGCGCCGCCTTTTGACAGCGGCGCGTAAAAAAATTGACCGTCGGCACAGAACATCGTAAGACCCATTCAAATGAATGGGCAGATGTTTGCCAACGCTTTTGAGCCGCATTTTCGGACGTAATTCAATGCTAAAACGCCCGAATTACGTCCGTAAATAGGGTGTGTGGACCCAGCCTTAGTGACGCCCCGGCTGCTAGTGCTGCATTGTTGGGTCACTTTGGAGACCCAGCGATGCAGCTGAAAGCTGCGGACCGTCGTCCATGAGGAGTTTGCGTGGGGGGGGCCCAATAAGAACTTTTGCATCGGGGCCCATGAGCCTTTAGCTACGCCCCTGCTAGGAGTCCCTGCCTCTCCGCGGGAATACTGCCCCATACTGTACTGATTCTTGCAGTACGGGACCGGGGACCGTATTCCCACGTTAAGGGAGGTACTCCTATGATTATAGATAACTGTGACGTCTGAATAAGGCCACTTGTCTCCTATTTTTGGTGCGGATTGCGCACTGAAAATTCACTACAAATTACAATATAAGACTATATTCAGACCAATGTGTGTGAAATCAGCCGTGAATAAGGGCTGTTTTTCATGGCCGATTTGCACCCGTGAGGGACCCGTTTTCACAGATCTCTCAGACTTGAGTCTATTGAGGGATCTGTGAAAATGGACAGAAATAGCACGTCCTATTTTTTTTACAGGCCCTTCACAAGGTCCGTTAAAACAACGACCGTGTGAATAGCCCCATAGAAATACATGCAGCCATGTGACAGCCGTTAAAAAAACATCCTTCACACGGAGAATTAACACGTTAGTCTGAATAAGCCCTAACTCATGTGAATGGGGTTTGTCAAAACCCCATGCACGTGCAGCAGAAAAAAAATCTGCATGGAATTTAGGACGTGCTGCTGATTTTTAAATCCTCATAATGCCTATTATTTTGCAGAATTGTAACGTATTTCATCCTTTACAATGTAAAGGGTTAATTTGCTGTAAATCCCTAGCAAATTCTGTAAGGCTACACGCACACATTGAGAAATTTGATGCACAAAATTTGCATCAAAACCGCAGGTAAAATCTACATCTAATAGTGCGGTTTTTACATTTTGATGCAGAAATAGGTGTTGTTTTATGCTGCAGATTTTTTTTAAACTAGTCAGAAACAATTCGCAAGCTGAAACGCAAGATAAATTGACATGTATTATATTTTCAAATATGCACCGCAGGTAAATTTTTGTGCAGAAAATGCGACATGTAGATGAGATTTCTTGACCTCATTTACTTTGCTGGTTCTGTCTTACACTGTTTATTTGGCGGACGAAAAATTGCAATACGACAAATATGCACGTAATAAGTATTGTGTGCATTTGGCCTAACAGATTTTTTTAACTCCCCCATTCACACGTTGGATTTGATACGGATTCCGATGACATGCCAATGATTCTGTATTCCATGCATATGAGGTTTCCGCAACCCAGTTCACATGCTACGAAACATTTTCCATGTGTATTTTTGTCCGCACCATGAAAAGAAATCCACCACATCAATAAGTAGCGTGCTAACTATTTTGCATGGATAAGCCGAGGATAAGCAACTTTGAGTGACAATGGGACTTGTACACACAGTTTTTTGCAGGCAGAAAAATCTGCCTTGAAATTCCTTCAGGCTTTCTCTGCCTCCCATCGATGTCAATGGGTGGTAAGAGACGGAAATGCCCGAAGAAAGGGAATGTTGCTTCTTTTTCCTGCAAGCGTTTCTTTCCACTCGTGGGAAAAAAACGCCTTTGCCTCCCATTGAAATCAATAGGAGGCAAATTCGGAAGTTTTTTGCCGCAGTTTCCAAAGTGGTTTACCCGGCAAAATAACTCTGTGTGAACAGGGCCTTATTCTCGTGCGGATCTGCTACACGCTTGTGGCATCTGCGCCAGAAATCAAAGGGAAAACTCAGATTTTTGCTGTTGAAAAACACATTGAACTTTAATGGCAACGTAAGAACGGAGAATTAGTTCTTCTTACATCCTCACAAGCGCTTCCCCCTCCCTTAAGGTCCCTTTCACATCACGTTGTTGCCCTAAGTTTATCGTGTAGGTCAGGAAATCTCCCAACGTTCACTTTAAACAACGTAGACGATAATTCATAGGTCACCATTATGTCCTTTTAGCCAATGTCGGGCTCGTAGATGTCGGTATACCTTATTTTTGAAGGCTGGAATAGCGTAGTAGACTTTGCTATTCCATCCTGAGACATCCCACAAAAAAAGTATACCGCTCCTGACATTACTCTATAGACCGTGATGTCAGGAGCTTCCCAATGCCGGAGTCCCCAGACAGAGCATCACAAGTGCTCTACCTGTGGACTTTGTCCCTGGGAAAGCTCCTGACATTACTGTCTATATATGTAAAGTATAGATAGATAGGATAGAAATCCAAAAAGAGACAGCACTCCAAGTTAGAAGGTGAAAAATAAAGAGCTTTTATTTAGCCCAGGTGCACCATTTTGGCTCCACACACTAGAGCCTTTCTCAGGCTTGACAAAAAGCTCTTTATTTTTCACCTCCTAACTTGGAGTGCTGTCTATTTTTGGATATCTATCTATCTATCTATCTATCTATCTATCTATCTATCTATCTATCTATCTATCTATCTATCTATCTATCTATCTATCTATCTATCTATCTATCTATCTATCTATCGTGTTTCCCCGATAGTAAGACACCCCCGATTGTAAGACGTATCGGGGGTTTCAGGGGGGTCGGCTAATATAAGCCGTACCCCGAAAGTAAGACATATGTCTTACTTTCGGGGAAACACGGGGGTATTGCCGCCTCCTGCCCACTTCCGCGCCGCCCCCTCTCCATACGTCTCCATACGTCACCGGTAGGCGATCAGCGGCAGGAGCACGGCTGTTATACACAGCCTGGCTCCTGCTGCAACTGCCGAAATCGAAGCGCGCCCCGATTCCGGCAGTTTAACCCATTAAATGCCGCTGTCAATAGTGACAGCGGCATTTAATGTGTTTGACAGAGGGGGGAGCTCCCTCTGTCACCCGATCGGCGCCCCCGCAAACAAATCGCGGGTCGCCGTCGGGTTTCCATGACAGCCGGGGGTCTAACAAAGACCCCCAGGTCTGCCTTCAGCATCTGCCTGTTAGGCGATGCCGGAGGCATGACCTAATAGGTTGCCTGTCAGTTTTACACTGACAGGCAATAATGCTTCGGTATACTAAGTATACCAAAGCATTATATATGCGATCGGCACATCGCATAGTGAAGTCCCCTGGTGGGACTAAAAAAAAAAATGTAAAACAGTTAAATAAAGTTTGTGAAAAAAATAAAAATAATAATTCGACAATTTTTTTCCAATATAAGACATACCCCGAAAGTAAGACATAGTGGGGCTTTTGGGGATAAAAAGAAAGTAAGACACTGTCTTACTTTCGGGGAAACACGGTATCTATCTATCTATCTATCTAATCAATGGCGACCACACTCTGCGGACACCAATGCCACCTAAAACACTATAGTTATGTTCTTAGCGCACATTTTGATCAAATTGTGTAAGCCCACCTGCCACAACAAGGCAACCTCACTTATAAGGTGGGTCCCTACACTGAACATACACCCTATTCGGGGTCTCAGCCTTCAGAATATACTTGAGGAAGGCAGGAACTAGCTTTAAACTAATTAAAATCACCCTAGGGGAGAATGGAAGGAGTGCAAGATCAAAAATGGAGGCAGTCACTACCCCAACATATATACACTACACAAGAAAGTTTGATCAGCACATTCCAGCCAAATTATCAAAATGTGCACTAAGAACCTCACTATTGTACATAGATTCAGCAGCAATGCATATTTACTTATATATAGTGTTTTAGGTGGCATTGGTGTCCGCAGTGTGCTGTCGCCATTTTCTTGTGTATTGTTTTGCAGTCACAGGCTTACTTGCACCTATACACATCTGTTTCACTTTGCTGGATTGTTCTGATCAAACTTTCTTGTCTATATCTATCTATCTATCTATCTATCTATCTATCTATCTATCTATCTATCTATCTATCTATCTATCTATCTATCTATCTATCTATCTATCTATCTATCTATCTATCTATCTATCTATCTATCTATCTATCTATCGTAATGTTCGTGGCTGCGGGCTGTCAGCTCCAACCTCCCCCTATCAGCCACGAGTCGTCTCCTCAGGAGACGCCAGCGCTCGCGTCCACTCACCTCTGCCGGATCCCGTAGGGTGCGCTCGCACGTTCGTGCCCGCTCTTAAAGGGGCAGCGCGCGCACCAGACCTCATGGACGAACTTTGACCCATGAGTACCCTGGACTATAAGAGGGGTCCAGCCCCCTAGTTCTATTCCTGAGCGTTGTTGTGTTCCCTATAGTTTGTGTATGTAATGGCCTCCTAGTGTGTTTCCCGTTCCAGTTCCTGTTCCAGTCCCTGTCCCTGTACCCATACTTGTTTCCAGTTCCTGTTCGTAGCAATCCATACCTTCCTGGTCTAGCACTGAGCTGTGCCAAAGTCGTGCTGCGCTACATCCACGTCTGACCTGCTTCACTTCGCCTGACGTCTGCCTGCTACCTAAGTCCCAGCCGAGCCTGCCCTGCTGCTGTCTGAGCTGCCACAGGTACCTATAGAACTATAGACAATCACCTGCTCCCTGTTGGCCAGCTGCCTTACCGCCAAGGCGGTACGGCCCAGTGGGTCCACAGATCCTTTGTGACTATCTATCTATCTATCTATCTATCTATCTATCTATCTATCTATCTTACCTTTTAATATTCGGGTTATAAAGGAAAATTCATGCAACTGTGAACATGGAAATAAGAAACCATTAAGAAAGTCACAAATATGTCGAGTTTCCAGCTTGACAATGTATAGCATTACTAAGCAGATTATTGCTGTACATTACCTTGCAATTTGCCTCCATCCCTGTGTAACAGTAATGCATGAAGTCAACCCTAAACCTGCCTAAAGACAGCATTTTATAATATAATCTCGGGAATGCACTGCTTTCTGTCATCCTCCTGGGGCTGTGTTTATTCAGCAGAGAAAACCGATGCACTGTAAAAAGCCTTCGGCTGCCTTTACTTCACAATTGCCTCTTACCTAAAACATTGAGCCTGTCATAAACCGCATATAAATAAACCTTCACCAACAACACTTGCTGCTGCAGATGTGGAGCTGGTTAGTTATATGTAGGTTATTAGAAAAGTTTAGTCTTCTGTAATGCAGGATTATTATATGTATTGGTTTGTCTGAAGGTAAAGGCCTACTAGTAAGGCTATATTCAGAGGAGAGTTTTTCATGTCTGAGGTGCGCCCTTGCGGGACGCGTTGTCACGAATCCCCCATAGACTAGAGTCTATGGAGGGATGCGTGACACGCAGTAAAATAGGACATGTCCTATTTTTTCATGGACCCTTCACACGCTTCGTTGAAACAACGGTTGTATGAACGGACCCATTGAAATACATCAGTCCATTGTTTTAACGTCCGTCACACAGATGTGATACATTCTCGTCTGAATAAGCCCTTAGAGAATCACGCTCATTCAGACGAGCGTGATTCTCGTCCGTGTATTGTTAGTTGAAACAACGCATAGCACGTGGACCCATTGATTTCAATGGGGCTATTCACACATGCTTGAGTTTTCACGCAGCGAGTGTCCATTGCGTGAAGCTCAATGCATGTCTTATGTTGGTTTATTTTCATGTACCTAGTCACCCATTGAAGTCAATGGGTGCGTGAAAGCCACAGACAGCACACGGGCGCTGTCCGTGTTTTAAGCATCAATTACATTGAAAAAAAAAAAAGTGCTTGTGAGTGCGTGAAAAACATATGCCACACGCAAAGAACACTAATGCAAAAACGCAACGGGCACACAGTTTTACGCATAACAGGTTTGAAGAGGTTCTGTGGTGCCAAAACTGTAGAAACACCCCAAAAAAGACACCATTTGGCAAACTAAACACCTCAAGGAATTTATCAACTGGTATAGTGAGCATTTTAACCCCACAGGTTTTTTTTGCTGAACTTAGTGGAATTATGATGTGAAAATGAAAATCTAATTTTTTTCCAATAAATTGTAGAAATCTTCAATATTTACAAGCCATAAAGGAGAAAACCACCCCAACTTTTGAAGAGCAATTTCTCCCAATTACGGCAAACCCCATATGTGGTAATAAACTGCTGTTTGGACCAACGGCAGGGCTCAGAAGGGAAGGAGCACCATATGGCTTTTGGAGCACAAATTTTGCTGGAATGGTTTGCGGCGCCATGTCGCATTTGCAAAGCCCCTGCGGGACCAAATCAGTGGGAACCCCCCAAAAGTGACCCCATTTGGAAACCACACCCCTGAAGGAATTTATCGAGGTGTATAATGGGCATTTTGACCCAACAGTTTTTAAGAGGGTATAATAATTCATAAATGTGTGGCCAGTGTCGCACTGATAAATGGAGCCCAATCTTATTCGATTTTGGAACACTGCACATTTTGCGTCACCATATTTTGAGAGCCAGAACTTTTTTTTCTTTTTTTCTTATTTGTTGTGGGACAGTCTGTGGATTTCACTGGTACCATTTTGGGGCACACGCAATTTTTTGATCACTTTTTATTGCATTTTTTGACAAGCAAGGTGACCAAAAACCAGCAATTCTGACCATGTTTTTTATTGTTTTTTTTTACTGTGTTCACCATGGGCTATACGATTACGGCGATACCAAATGTATATAGTTTTATTATGTTTTGCAGCGTTTTCACAATAAAATCACTTTTTTTATTATGTTTTTTTTGTCACCATATACTGAGAGCCATCTTTTTTATTTTTCTGTAAAAATAAGCTGTGTCAGGGCCTTTTTTTTGCGGGATGCGTTGTAGTTTTTATTGGTGCTATTTTGGGGTACAAGCGACTTTTTGTTCACTTTTTATTCCATGTTTTGTGAGGGAAGGTGATAAAAATTTAAATAGCGATTCTGGTATTGATTTTTATTTCTTTTTTTTTTGTGGTGTTCACCGTGCGGGAAAAATAACATTATAGTTTTATAGTTTAATAGGAAATAATGGACGCGGCCATGTGCACGGTCGCGATTTGCGGGTAGCTCGCGGGTGACACTCTGCCCCTGGCCGACTTGAAAATCACGGCCGTGCACATCGCTACGGTCGTGTGCATGAGGCCTTAATGTGTGGTTTTAAAAAAAAAACATATTTATAGTTTTGTATAATCCATAACCTTAAATGAAGTAAAGCTTGACAAAAATATTAAGAATTGATTAGTAATAGTCCAGTTATACTGTAAGCTTCCAGAATCCAGTTTTGCGAATATCAATCAGAATGTGCACATAAACCAAAGGTTATTTCTTAATTTCAAGATCTTTTCTAAAATGAAAATCACGGGCGTGCACATGGCTATGGTCGTGTGCATGAGGCCTTACGCTTTTTTATTCAACTTTTTTTTTGTCCCACTAGGGAACTTGAGGGCCTGCACTTCTGCTCTTTACTCTAATGCATTGCACTACCCACATAGTGGGTAAAAGTAGTTTGGGGGGTTAATAGTAGTTTGAAGAGCTGAAACATTAGGAAATAAAAGAAAATGGGAAATACTTTTTCACAGCACTTTACATTAATTTTCCACTTCTTATTCTTGTGACGGTCTGCCCTTTTGCATTCATTTGTTGGAGAACTACAGGAACAAATAGTTGTTAGGTCCTGGCCCTGCTGTTGCTTACTTCTTAATCACGTATTTAAGTTTGCACATGCATGTTCGATCCCAACACAAAAACACCAGCACCACACCGTCTTTTAACAATATCTGGATTTAGAGCCCAGTTACCTCTGCCGCTTTTATACGGCAGGTGAAGTTAAACTGGACACCACTTATGGGCCAGTGTTGTGTAGTTTACCCGCAGGCTAAAATTTACCAGCCGGCCCCTAGTTGGCGCTGTGTAATCAACAAAAATAAATAAATACACAATAGTAACTGTACAAGGACAGACTTGTAAATTTTAAATACCCTGCTCTAAAATGTATGGGAATAATCTAATCTGTTCAATGTGTGCTGGCTACTGTAACGTCTATGGCCGAGGGCCATCGTTCAGACTTACTCTCTGACGGCCCCGGACATCTGTCTTCCCGGCGTCATCTCCCTCCAGGGCGCGCGCACGGCCTTAAAGGGCCAGTGCGCGTCTAGCTGTCATCATTCAATATTAGCCAAAATGGCTGCTGGACAACAAGAATGGGCTCCACCCACTTGATCCTTGCCTGAGCATTGTTTATTACCCAAGTTTGTCTTGCTAAAGGTCTCCTAGTGTCTTCCAGTTTCCTAGTGTTCCCTGTTCCTGTATCCAGTATCCTGTTTCCCGTGCTATCTGGATCAAGTACCGTGCCGAAGCTGTCGTCCTATTGTGCTTCGTTCCACGCTGGTTCTGCTACGCCATGCCTGTCGTCTGCCTGCCGCCTGGTCCCTGCCGAGCCTGCCTTGCTGCTGTCCTAGTTTCCACAGGTAGCCTCTCTGACTATAGACTTTGTATTACACCTGTTGGACAGCTGCCGTCCCGCTACGCAGTACGGTCCAGTGGGTCCACACCCCGCACCATGACAGCTACATGTGCCTAATATAAGGGTCACGTTAAATTAGTGAATTCAGAGCAGAACAAAAACATTAATGTAAGTCATTACCTGATTATTAGAAAGCGTCACATACAAAAAAGTGAATGAGGGTAGACATACCCTATTTGCAACCTTTGCAGCTACACAGGGGCCATGTAGGCAAGTGGGGACACTAGTACATTAGTGCTACGTACAGTCTATTAGACTACATTAGTTAGGCTACAGTCATTCCTATTCCTTACTTATAATTTCTGACGGATGGATAAATCGGTCAGGGATTCTACAGAGAGTCATGTACGAGGTGGTCGAAGGCTAACCCCCCTCACTTTCATGAAACCTTGTGACCTGCTTTGTCACTTACGTAACCTATGTGTTGTATTGTTTACTGTACTTATTCTACCTCTGTATAATAAATGATGAGCTGTGAATTAAATCTTTTATCACCTATTATAATGGCTTTGATAGTTTTAATGCATAGTTTCTTTATTTTTTAATAACCTTTTACCATATCTAGATAACCTTTAAAGAGCTGTTCCACTAGATTAAAGAACCTGCAAAATCTTGAAATTGTTCTTGTTTGAAAAATTTACATTTTCTATTCCTGCTTTTCATAATAATCCTGGTCTGCTGCACTGGGTGAAACTCCTGGCAGTATTACAATGCCCATTAAATAGCATTAAATTGACCCCAAACGCTGTCATTTCATCAGGACAAACACCTTTTCTAAAGCAGATCCTCAATAATTAGCTGATCGTCATGTTTCTGGCTGCTGGACCTCGAAGCAATCATCTATTATTGTCGTGGTAATATCCTTCTAGCAAATAGACATTTCTCTAGTGGAAATGTATTATTATACAGCACCCACTGAAGTCAATAGGTGACTATGTAATATATGGTTGCACCTTCATTGGGACAGCTATAAGATTTATTGCATTTGTGCATTACATAGACGCCTATTAATGTACATTGGACCCTTTTTTTTTTGTTTTTACAATACATTTGATATATTTGACAGAACACATATCAATGACGGAGTGCTAATATAATTTCTTCAGCTAGTTTCCAATCTGTAGATTTCCTATTGCCACATGACTTTAACTGTAATATGTGTGCACATAATTATAGAAAAAAGATGTGGTTATTGAAAACCATACCTAAACATACCCAAATTTGCAATATAATATAGCACGGTGCCATTCCTGATAAAGAATATTGAAAAAGAAAAAGAAAAAAATGATCCAGGAATATAACTAGGCACTCTTGGGTTGGATAAAATTTAACAAAATATTTTATTCATAAATCCAGATAATACCGGCAGTATAAATTTATACAACAACAATTTAAAACACTTTTCTCCTGGCCAGGAAAAGAGACATATAATAACACCTCTATGCTTCTATACTGTCACCTCATGAGTATGTATATAAACATCATATATGCACAGAACAAATTTGAAAAGATAACAATTTTCAAAGCAAAAACGCTGGGTTATGTTCACACTTGCGATTTTCGACCATATATGCTGTTTTTGTCACAAAGTGGCCAGAGTTCCTATGTAGAGTGATTAGTAATGAAATTTCGAAGACATTCTTTTTATAAGAAATATAGATCTCAAAATAGGAAGACAGTCCCATATGTTAAGGGGATATAGTTTACAACATATCTTTTTCCCTCCTAGGCGGATCCTGATTAGTCCTTTCACAGACCTGTTAAGGTCAAATATGTAACATATGGATCTTATAGTGATAGATGGTCTTTTCACAGACCTTTAGGGTCAATATGTAGCCCTTAGACTTAAGCCTTAGAGGTTTTTACCTTGAACAGCCAGCGAATGCCAGGAATCCTTGCATGAAAGCAGTCGGTCCAATAGATGGAAGGTCAAGATCTTCACAAAAGGCAAAATTCACCTGTATGGCCATACATTTCATTTACGCCTCCAAATCTCCATCATCATATCAGTTGAGGATTTTTCTCCTCGGTCTCCACGGGCATTCGCCACTGCAGTCAGAGAGACACGGGCCCGGCAATGCAGGATCACACGCTGGCAGCCAGGTAGGTTTAAAATTTCAATCGTATGTCTCCTTCCACGTGGTATCTCCAACACTGGACAGGAATTCACAGGGCAAAGTGTAGACGTCACTACCCGCCCTGTCTGATTGAGACAGCTGACGCGTTTCATCCAATACAGGATTTCTTCAGAGCCGTTTGACAGATACTGCCAAACCTGATACCTTTATAGTAGCCCAAAGTTCATTCATTGGTTCCATGGTTGTACAAGTAATCTTCCATGGGGATAATCCAAAAAGCATTATAGGAGTCATATATAGATCTTTCAAAAAATACAATGACCAATTTCAATAAAAGATAGAGGTATTTTTTTGGGTCAAGTAAACAGTACATTTGTCCATTAATTTATATATATGTATAGAGAATGTGTTTAGTGCTCTCATAAGGAGGAGAATTAATATTGCATCCCCATATAGTTTTAACAATGATATCAATTGAGTATGAATCCTCCATAAGAATATTAGTATTCCCTAGGTCTAATTATCAATATTAATTTATCCAAGAACATAATTAGCCAAAATTGCTATTTATTTAAACCTTGTGGCGGAATTATGGAGAAATAAGTTTTTTAACATGAAATCCCTTGCTACACAGTTAATGTAATCATGCTATATCATAAGTTATATATAAAAAGAACATTGATTAGCTAAATTGATCACTATTTCGAAACTGAACAAATAATTTGTTCATTTTACAGCTATCTTTATATATATATATATGGAATTCATAGTGTATTTCAGGGGAAGCAGGGAGAAAGGACCCATATCCATTAAGACATCAGGACCTGAGTCCCCACTTAAACCCAGAAAATATTCAAAAACAATGATCCATCGATATAGTGGCAGGATTCTATAGGAACACTTTTACCACTAGATCTCGTGGTCATTTAGTTAAATGTATATAGCTATTACTAATGAGGGGAGCCACCAAGGAACCCTAGGGGGGGGCAGGGAGAGGGATCATATGCCCAAGGGATGCCCGAAGGGCACCAGGTCCCTAGTCCCCACCGCCCACAGCGGACCTATAAGCAACCCCTCCCACTGTAAAGGATTGCAAGGGGTAGATAGTATATTATTTTATTACATTCACCCAATTGATTAAATATTTTATATTAAGAGAAAACCATTCACATTCATTCTACAAAGAATAGATCCTATTATGTAAACGAAATGGGACATCCAGACCAGAGGCACACTGTTGACATTAATGTCCGATTCCAAGGAAGAGTTTTCTATATATGAGGTCACCTACGAGTTTCAAATTCGATTTTAATATGGAGCTCTCAGAGGGATACATATATATATTTATATTGTTTGCTAATACTATGTAGCTCGAAAAATACAGAGAATCGAAGGAAGAGCACCGTACCGCAAAAATAAGACCACTCAACATGCTTGTCCTAAAATTCAAAAGGAGCAACTGGAGACCACTGCGGGCGCTGGTAAAACAGTCATCCCAGTGGAAGTCCATTAGCTCCCAATAGATAGAATCTCAGAGGAACATATTAAATTTTATTTCATTATTAAGTCCCCTAGGATTCAAGGTTCCCAATGTATAAATCCACATGGTTTCTTTTTGAAGAAGTATTCTGTTAAGATCACCTCCCCTTCTATCTTGAAATAGTTGGTAGATCCCCATGAATTTTAGGCCAGTCGGTGATTGAGCATGATATGTTTTAAAATGTGCAGCTAGGGGATTTGTTATTTCACCTTTAATAATGTCCCGGACATGTTCATTGATACGAATGTGTAACTCTCGCTTCGTTTTGCCAATGTATTGTTTCCCACATGGGCAAACAATGGAGTAGACAACCATAGTCGAACGGCAATTGATGAAATTAAGGACTTTAAATTCCCTTCTATGTTCACTATCGAAAAAGGTGTCTGATTTTGACACATACTTACAACATTTGCAAGAGCCGCACATGAACATTCCTTTTGGACGTTTTTGTAGCCAGTTCTCATTCCCTGGGGTCCTTCTCTTAAACTCCGAGCTCACCAACATATCTCTCAATGTGGGGGCCTTTTTTGGGACCATGCTCGGTACATTCCCTACTATTGACTTGATTTTTTTATCCAAAGTCAGGTGTGGCCAATTTTTTATCATCAAATTTCGAATTTCAAATTCCGTGGGACGCGCGTGATTCGCGCAACAGCACTGTAAAGGATGAATGAAAACAGAAAAGCACCACGTTCTTTTCTGTTTACAAACATCCAAACGGAGTGTCATAATGGCGGCTGCGCGAAAACCAGGCAGCCGCGCATCATAAAGGGCTGACACACGGAGCTGTTAATTGCCTTTTGCGCACGCAAAACGCCGCGCTTTTTGCTTGCACAAAATGCACACGCTCGTGTAAACTCGGCCTTACGGTGACACCAGATGTTTATAGTTCTTTTATGTCTTATGGCGTTTGCACAATAAAATACGTTTTGTAAAAAATCATTCACTTTTTGTGTTCCCTTATTCTAAGAGCCAGAACTTTATTATTTTTCCATCAATAAAGCCGTGCGAGGACTTATTTTTTGCGTAACGAACTGTAGTTTCGATCAGGACCATTTTTCGGTACATGCGACTTTTTGATCTATTTTTAATAAATTTTTTGGGAGGTGAAGTGACCAAACAATTGTGATTTTGGTACGGTTTATTATTATTTTCTTTTACGGCGTTCACCGTGCCGGATAAATAACGAAATAATTTTGTAGTTCAGGCCGTTACGGACGCGGCGATACCAATTATGTATATTTTATTTATTTATATATTTTTATTAATAAAAAAGGACTGATAAGGGAAAAAAAGGGGATTTTTTTTAACTTTTATTTTCTTATTTTTACACATCATTTTTTTTAACTTTATTACTTTGTCCCACAAGGGGACTTGAGGGCAGGAGGCCCTGATCGCTATTCTAATACAATGCACTACATGCGTAGTGCAGTGTATTAGAACTGTCAGCTATTCACTGACAGCAAGCATAGTGGGTCCTGACTTTGTCAGGACCCATTAGGCTTCCGTCGATGGCATAGCCGGACGCCATTGTTTGGTGTCCGGTTGCCATAGTAACCATCGCCGGCCGCTATCGTGTAGCAGGCCGGCGATGGTAACTTAACCCCTAAAAAGCCGCGATCTCTATAGAACGCGGCTTTTAAGGGGTTAGACAGCGGGGACACAGCGATCGGTCCCCGCTGTAGGAGCTGCGGCAGCTGCTGTACGAGACAGCAGCTGTCACAGCTCCTGCACCTGTCGGGAAGACGGCCGAAACGGCCGTTATTCCCGCAACTTCGTATTCCGTCGGTAATTTATAAGGGGTTATAATTTCACAGAGCATGCGCGGTGGAGTGTGTTAACCACGCATGCTCTGAGATAAAGAAGCACGTGGTACGGTTACGTCATTTGTGACGTAACCGTACAGTGTGAAAGCCGGAAACCGGAAGCAAGGCAGAAGACTAAATGGACGGGTCTGCACAGGAAGTGCAGATTTTGCTTCACTAAGGGGGCGGTGACGGAGGAGGATATACGACGCTACAGCCATCTGATGAAACGTAAGTACATTGTAAAGTTATATCATTTTCATTGTTTTATTTAAATAAATGTAATTTTTTAGTTCCGGAATACCCCTTTAAGAATAATTTTAAAGAACTAGGCTACAAGCTGAAGGGAAGGACCTCGAAGGTTGTATTCTCAGGAATACTGCATGTGCCATGCGCATCATAGGAAAGACAGCGGGAGCTCAGGGAGTTAAATGCATGGCTTAAGTCTTGGTGTAGAGGAGAAGGCTTTGGGTTCCTAGAGCACTGGGCTGACTTTTCATTAGGGTACAAACTGTATTCTGCAGATGATTTGCACCTAAATGGAAGGGGGTCCGCTGTGCTGGGGGAGAGAATTCTAGCTGGGGTGGTGGAGTATTTAAACTAGGGCTGAGGAGGGAGGTCAATGTGGAAAAAAAAGGGGTAGTCAGGTTAGAGAGGGGTCAGACTATATTGGTGGGGGGAGAAACAGAATGTGGGGAGAGGACTAGACAACAGGATAATAAAAGTAAAAAACTGAAAGGCAAGTTAAAGTGTATGTTTACAAATGCCAGAAGTCTAGCAAGCAAAATGGGGGAGCTGGAGGCCTTGGTACTGGAAGAAAATATAGACATAGTTGGTGTTGCTGAAACATGGCTGGACTCTTCACATGACTGGGCTGTAAATCTACAGGGTTTTACACTGTTTCGGAAAGACAGGACAAATAGGAAAGGTGGTGTATTTCTGTATGTGAGAAGTGATATGAAGGCGAGTGTGAAAGAGAGAGAGGGTGAAGATTGTGAGGAGGTTGAAACCTTGTGGGTGGAATTACAAAGGGAGGTAAACACTGAAAAAATTACTTTTGGTGTAATCTATAGACCCCCGAATATAACTGAGGAGATGGAAGTTATATAAGCCATATAAACAGATGGAGTGGGCTGCACAGGCGGGTACTGTAGTGATAATGGGAGATTTTAATTACCGCGATATTAATTGGGGTCATGGTTCGGCTTCAACTGCAAAGAGGAGAAATTTCTTCAACCTGTTGCAGGAAAATTTTATGGGCCGGTTTGTGGAAGACCCGACTAGAGGTGAAGCTCTGTTGGATCTGGTCATTTCTAATAATGCAGAGCTTGTTGGGAATGTCAATGTTCGTGAAAACCTCGGTAACAGTGATCATAATATAGTTATATTTTACCTATACTGTAAAAAACAAACACAGGCTGGGAGGGCGAAAACACTTAATTTTAAGAAGGCCAATTTCCCCAGCATGGGGGTTGCAATTCAGGACATAGACTGGGAAGAACTAATGTCAAGTAATGGTACAAATGATAAATGGGAGATTTTCAAATCTACCTTGGGTAATTATAGTGCAAAATTTATTCCTATAGGTAACAAGTATAAACGACTAAAATTAAATCCCACATGGCTTACACCTTCTGTGAAAGGGGCAATACATGACAAAAAAAGGGCATTTAAAAAATACAAATCTGAGGGTACATCTGTAGCCTTTGTAAAATATAAAGAGCTTAATAAAATGTAATAAAATTAGCAAAAACACAAAATGAAAGGCAGGTGGCCAAGGATAGTAAAACAAATCCCCAAAAATTCTTCAAGTATATAAATGCTAAAAAGCCAAGGTCTGAACATGTAGGACCCCTAGATAGTGGTAATGGGGAGTTGGTCACAGGGGATCAAGAGAAGTTACTAAATGGGTTCTTTAGCTCTGTATATACAACAGAAGAAAGAGCAGCTGATGTAGCCGATGCCAGTGCTGTTAATTTATCAGTTGATATACTGAATTGGATGAATGTAGATATGGTCCAAGCTAAATAAAATAAATGTGCACAAGGCCCCGGGACCAGGTGGGTTACACCCTAGAATTCTTAAAGAGCTTAGTTCAGTTATTTCTGTCCCCCTTTTCATAATATTCAGAGAATCTCTAGGGACTGGAATAGTGCCAAGGGACTCGCGCAGGGCAAATTTGGTGCCTATTTTAAAAAAGGGCTCTAGGTCTTCCCCGGGTAATTATAGACCAGTAAGCTTAACATCCATCATGGGGAAAATGTTTGAGGGGCTATTGAGGGACTATATACAGGATTATGTGACAAAAAAATAGTATTATAAGTGACTGCGATCACGGTTTTACTAAGGACAGAAGTTGTCAAACTAACCTGATCTGTTTTTATGAAGAGGTGAGCAGAAGCCTAGACAGAGGGGCCGCTGTGGATATAGTGTTTTTGGACTTTGCAAAGGCATTTGACACTGTCCCTCATAGACGTCTAATGGGTAAATTAAGGACTATAGGTTTAGAAAATATAGTTTGTAATTGGATTGAGAATTGGCTCAAGGACTGTCTCCAGAGAGTTGTGGTCAATGATACCTACTCTGAATGGTCCCCGGTAATAAGTGGTGTACCCCAGGGTTCAGTGCTGGGACCACTATTATTCAACTTATTTATTAATGATATAGAGGATGGGATTAATAGCACTATTTCTATTTTTGCAGCTGACACCAAGCTATGTAATATAGTTCAGTCTATGGAAGGTGTTCGTGAATTGCAAGCAGATTTAAACAAACTAAGTGTTTGGGCATCCAGTTGGCAAATGAAGTTTAATGTAGATAAATGTAAAGTTATGCATCTGTAGTACGCATGTAGTGCAGTGTACTACAATAGCGATCAGGGCCTCCTGCCCTCAAGTCCCCTAGTGGGACAAAGTAATAAAGTAAAAAAAAAGTTACAAAAAGATGTGTCAAAATAAGAAAATAAAAGTTTTAAAAGTAATAAAAGTAAAAATCCCACTTTTTCCCTTATCAGTCTTTTATTATTAATAAAAATAGATAAACAAATAAACTATACATAATTGGTATCGCCGCGTCCGTAACGGCCTGAACTACAAAATTATTTCATTATCCCGCACGGTGAACGCTGTAAAACAAAATAATAATAAACCGTACCAAACTCACAATTGTTTGGTCACTTCACCTCCCAAAAAATGGAATAAAAAGAGATCAAAAAGTCACATGTACCTTAAAATGGTAATGATTGAAACTAAAGTTCGTTACGCAAAAAATAAGTCCTCGCACGGCTTTCTTGATGGAAAAATAAAAAAGTTCTGGCTCTTAGAATATGGTAACACAAAAAGTGTATGCTTTTTTACAAAACGTATTTTATTGTGCAAACGCCATAAGACATAAAAAAAGGATAAACATCTGGAATCGCCGTAATCGTATCGCCCCGCAGAATAAAGTCAATGTATCATTTATAGCGCACGGTGAACGCTGTAAAAAAAAATAGAATAAAAAAACAATAGTACAATTGCTGTTTTTTAGTCACCACGCCACCTAAAAATAGAATAAAAATTGATCAAACAGTCGCATGCATGACATGAAAACTGCAATGAATTCCTCAAGGGGTCTAGTTTACAAAATGGGGTCACTTTTGGGGGGTTTCCACTGTTTTGGCACCACAAGACCTCTTCAAACCGGACATGGTGCCTAATAAAAAAGAGGGCTCAAAATCCACTAGGTGCTCCTTTGCTTCGGAGGCCGGTGCTTCAGTCCATTACCGCACTAGGGCCACGTGGGATATTTCTCAAAACTGCAGAATCTGGCCAATAAATATTGAGTTGCGTTTCTCTGGTAAAACCCTTTTGTGTTACAGAATTTTTTTTTATAAAAAGGATTTTCTGACAAAAATAAATATGTACATTTCACCTCTACTTTGCTCTAAATTCCTGTGAAACACCTAAAGAGTTCATAAACTTTCTAAATGCTGTTGTGAATACTTTGAGGGGTCTAGTTTCTAAAATGGGGTGTTTCATAGGGGTGTCTAATATATGGGCCCCTCAAAGCAACTTCAGAACTGAAATGGAACCTAAAAAAAATAAATAAATGAGGCAATACTTCGCTTCTCCTAATGAGCATTGCCTACTCCAAGATGACCCAAGTTTTGACCGTTTGTATAAACGGAGACCCCTATTAGACCGTTTCAGTGCCCAGTTTTCACAAGCATACACCACCGAGACGTGTATTTCTATTGATGAGTCCTTGGTACGTTTTAAAGGGAGGCTTTAATTCCGGCAGTACCTGCCGTGTAAGAGGGCAAGGTATGGTGTGAAGATGTATAAGCTGTGCAAGAGTGCATCAGGGTATACCTACAAATTTAGGATATATGAAGGGAAGGACACCAGTGCTCAGCCCCCAGAATGCCCCCCCTTACTGGGAGTTAATGCAATAATTGTGTGTGATTTGGTGCTGCTGGACCAGGGTTACCAACTTTACCTGGATAATATTTATACCAGCGTCCCACTCTTCAACTGCCTTGCTTCCAGAAGTACTGCGGCATGCGGCACTGCTAGAAGAAATCTGAGAGGCCTCCCTAAGACTCTGCTTGGACAAACACTCAGAAGGGGTGAGAGCAGGGCACAATCTAGCAGCAACATATTGTGTGTCAAGTACAAGACAAGAGAGATGCCACACCAGTACCCATGTACCTGTACGAGGTACCAGTACTGAGACCCCCAAACCAGACTGCATCCTGGACTACAATAGGTACATGGGAGGGGTGGACTTGTCAGATCAAGTCCTGAAGCCCTACAGCGCCATGCGGTGTGGTATAAGAAGCTGGCCGTGCACATCATACAGATGGCATTGTACAATATGTACGTGTTACGTCGATGCACAGGCCAGACAGGAACTTTCCTGGAATTTCAAGAGGTAGCTATAAGGAAACTAATTTTTAGGGACGCATCGTACCAGGGCAACACTTTCCAGGAGAAGGTCCCCAAACTGGCAAGAAAGGAAAACGTCAAGAGGTACAAAGTCTGCTATAAGAGGGGGATAAGGAAGAACACAATATATCAATGTGACACGTGTCCTGAAAAACTAAGGCTTCGCATGAAAGAGTGTTACAAAATGTATCATACATCCCATGATTTTTAATCTACCCCAGTTTTACTTACCCTGATGAACTCCGCACAGTTTATCCCCCTCATCTTTCCCTTCTGAGCCCTGCCGTGTGCCCAGGCAGCTGATAACAGCCATATTGAGGGTATTGCCATACCTGTGAGAACACACATTACAGTTTATGGGGTGTATGTCTCGGTCAAAATGCTCACTACACCTCTAGATGAATGTCTTAAGGGGTGTAGTTTTTAAAACGGGGTCACTTCTTGGGGGTTTCAACTGTACTGGTACCTCAGAGGCTTCTGCACTCATGACTTTGCATCAGAAAATCCCCAGTAGGCCAAATGGTGGTCCTTTCCTTTTGAGCCCTCCCATGGGCCCAAACGTCAGTTTATCACCACAAATTGGGCATTGCCGCACTCAGGACAAATTGGGCAACAAAATGGGATATTTTATTTCTTCTGAAAATAAGAAATTTTGAGCTAAAACTACATATTATTGGAAAATATATATATTTTTAAAATTCCCAGCCCAATTCAAATAAGTTCTGTGAAGAAACTATGGCGTCTAAATGGTCACATTACCCATAAATTAATTCCTTGCGGGGTGCAGTTTCCAAAATGGGGTCACTTCTGGTGGGTTTCCATTGCTTTGATACCTCTGGGGCTCTGCAAATGCGACATGGCACCCGAAAACCAATCCAGCAAAATCTGCACTCCAAAGAACACACAGCGCTCCTTCCCTTCTGAGGCCACCCATGGACCCAAACGGCAGTTTATCGCCACAAATGAGGTATTGCTGCACTCAGGACAAATTGGGCAAAAAAATGGGGTATTTTGTTCCCTGTGAAAATAAGAAATTTTTATCAAAAATGACATCTTATTGGAAAAAATTTCATTTTTTTTAATTTCATAGCCCAATTCAAATATGTGCTGTGTAAAAACTGTGGGGTCAAAATGGTAACAACAACCATAAATTAATTCATTGAGGGGTGTAGTTTTCTGAAATGTGGTCACTTTTGGGAAATTCCTACTGTTTTGGCACCTCAACACCTCTTCAAACCTGGCATGCTGCCTAAAATATATTCTAATAAAAAAGAGGCTTCAAAATGCACTAGGTGCTTCTTTGCTTCTAGGGCTTGTGTTTTAGTCCACGAGCGCACTAGAGACACATGTGGGAAATTTTAAAAACTGCAGAATCTGGACAATACATAATTAGTAGTGTTTCTCTGGTAAAACCTTCTGTGTTACAGAAAAAAATTGAATACAATTGAAATTCAGCAAGAAAAGTTAAATTTGCAAATTTCACCTCTACATTTCTTTAATTTCTGTGAAATGCCTGAAGGGTTAAATAAACTTTCTAAATGCTGTTTTGAATACTTTGAGGGGTCTACTTTTCAAAATGGGTGTTTTATGGGGGTTTCTAATACATAGGCCCCTCAAAGCCACTTCGGAACTGAACAGGTACCTTAAAAAAAAGGCTTTTGAAATTTTCTTAAAAATATGAGAAATTGCTGTTTACGTTCTAAGCCTTGTAACGTCCAAGAAAAATAAAAGGATGTTCAAAAAACGATGCCAATCTAAAGTAGACATATAGGAAATGTGAACTAGTGACTATTGTGGGTGGTATAACCGTCTGTTTTACAAGCAGATGCATTAAAATTCTGAAAAATGCTATTTTTTATATATTTTCTCTCATTTTCACCAATAAACACTGAATATATCGTCCAAATTTTACCACTAACATAAAGCCCAATGTGTCACGAGAAAACAGTCTCAGAATTGCTTGGATAGGTTTAAGCATTCCGACGTTATTACCACATAAAGTGAAATATGTCAGAT
The DNA here is from genome assembly GCF_050947455.1 of Rhinoderma darwinii. Classification (NCBI taxonomy): domain Eukaryota; kingdom Metazoa; phylum Chordata; class Amphibia; order Anura; family Rhinodermatidae; genus Rhinoderma; species Rhinoderma darwinii. Next base: position 175,536,680 of record NC_134690.1, read on the forward strand.
TTGAAAAATTGGCTCTGAGCCTTGAGGCCAAAACAAGGCTGCGTCCTTAAGGGGTTAAAAAAGGGTTAGATAATTTCCTAGAACAAAAAAGTATTAGCTCCTATGTGTAGAAATTTTTCCCTTCCCTATTCCCGTCCCTTGGTTGATCTTGATGGACATGTGTCTTTTTTCAGCCGTACTTAGTATGTAACTATGAATTCATGCGCAGCGAATAGTGCAAAGTGAAAATTTAAATTTTCTACTGATATGCCATTTTAGTGCACAATATGTTGTGCCCAGTTTGTGCCGCTGAAGACAAATATGTCATAAACTGTTAAAGGGGGTTCTCCCGGGTACGGTAATGACATATATGTGGACGTAAACTGATGTTTGGGCACACTGTAAGGTTCAGAAGGGAAGGAGCACTACTTGGCTTTTGCAGCGCAGATTTTGCTTGGTAGTAGTTCTGTTTGGCATTTTACTGGCTTTTCAGTGTATAATGTGGGGGCATATGTAAGCTGGGCGGAGTACATCAGGGTATAATAAGAGGGTATAATAATGCAGTAAGTAAACAATAATCCACAGATGTGTGACCGTTTTCGCACTGATAAATGGTTCCCAATCTTATCCGCTTTTGGAACATTGTGTCTTCATATTCTGAGAGCCATAATTTTTTTTATTTTTTTCTCCAACGAAGCTGTGTGTGGGCTTATTTATTGCGGGACAATTAGTGATATTCATTGGTACCATGTTGGGGTACATGTGACGTTTTGATCACTTTTTATTAATTTTTTTGCGAACAATGTGATAAAAAAATAGCAATTCTGGTATTGTTTTTATTCTTTTTTTTTTTTTTTTTTTTACATCGTTCACCGTACGCTATAAATGACATATTGACTTTATTCTGCGGGTCAATACGATTACAGCGATTTTAATGTTTTACAGCGTTACCGCAATAAAATAACCTTTTTTTAATTATTTTTTTAAATCATTTGTTTTTTTGGGTTGTCGTATCCTTTAGACCCATTACTTTTTTATTTTTGTATCAACAAGGCTGTGTAAGGGCTTGTTTTTTGGGGTACGAACTGTTGTTTTTTTGGTCCTATTTTGGGCTACATGCGACTTTTTTGATCACTTGTTATTCAATTTTGTTTGGGAGGCGAGGTGGCTATAAAACAGTGATTTTAGCAATGTGTTTTAATATTTTTTTTACGGCATTCACCGTTTTATAAAAATAATGTTATAGTTTTATAGTTGGGTCATTATAGATCTGGGCAGGGGGTAATAGGCTTCCGTACTTGGCAGCCAGGAGCCCATTTTTAGGCCTCCGGTTGCCGTAGCAACCATCGGCACCCCTGCGATTGCGCTACAGGGGTGCCGATGGCGTACAAACCAACTAAATGCAGTGGTCACAATTGACTGCAGCATTTAGGGGGTTGATCATCGAAGATCGAACCTCAGCCCAGACCCTGCTGTTACAGCAGTGTGTCAGCTGTGATATACAGCTGGTGGTGTAGCAGGCTCAGCTTCTGAGCCTGCTCCATCTGTGTCATGTACAGTTATGTGACAATGCGCTAACCCCTTGGTGGCAGCGACGTACTTGTACGTGACATGTTGTCAAAGGGGTTAAGGGCTATGTACTACTTTGAAATTGTTTTAAAAAAAGATCTGTGTGATTGGTGCAACTTTCAAAATACTTGTTATTAAACATTATTTTCACTCTCTGAGATATTGCTGCCTTGTATTCTGTAAATAGAGCAGCTGTAACGTGTGCTAAGACCTGAATCCATTAGGCCGCGGGATTGACGGGTTTAGTGAAAGCGAGACACGCAGGATCCACCTGTAATCAATCATATCTAAGTTATGAACTTATATGTGATAGTTAATGGCTTAATCCTGCGTTTCTCTGACCCATCAGTGCTGCGGACCTGACAGATGCAGGTTTCAGCCCTAGATACAGCTGCTCTGTATACAGGATACAAAGCAGCTGTATCTCAAAAAGTACAAATAATTTTTAATAAAAAGTATTTTTAAAGTTGCACCAATCACACTGATAGTTTTTTTTTTTTTTTTTAAAGTCTAAATATCTATTACAAAGGTGTACATAGCCTTTTAGGGCTCATTCAGACGTAAAACTTGTCCATGTGCTGTGCATGGAAATCCCGCACAGTACACGGGACCCATTGATTTCAATGAGGCCGTTCACACATGCAGGAGTATTCACGCAGCGAGCGTACGCTGCGTGAAACTCACTGCATGCCCTATGTTGGTATGCTGTCATGCACATACGTGCCCATTGAAGTCAATAGGTGCATGAAAACCACCCACAGCACATGGATGCTAATCCAAGTGGTGTGCGTGATTTGCGCATCAATTCCATTAAAGAAAAAATATGTGCTTTGCGAGTGCGTGAAAAACACATGCCACACGCAAAGCACAGATGCAATAACACAACGCACACAGACCAGATTTAAGTGTGGTTTTTACACGCGTAAATCTGTCACGCTCGTGGAAATGTAGTCTAAGAGACACCATTCCGCTCTCTATCGCTATTTAACAACATGAAAAGATTTTACAGTAAACATTTACCACCGTCTCATAGTGTTTACTCATTAGAACCTACAAGTCTCATTTTCCTAATGGCTTATTTCTATTTATGTTTCACACTTTCAATGCCAAAAGCTAAACTCCTCTTCATTTTTTCATACACTCTAGCAATCTGCAAATTATTTCAAAATCAAAGAAGATTTTATTAGTTATGGGATCCCATTATGACTTTCAGACTCCCAATGCATATTAAAAAAAAAGACCTGTACAACCAAGGGCCTGTAAACAAGTATGGGATCACCGTGATTAACTGAATTGGTCCACATAATTGTATTTCCCCTAATTCATAAATTTGGTAGCGGATCCCAGCAGCTCGAGCCCTGCTGAATACATTGGGGTTTTATATTCGGCGCATACGCTGGAAGATTTTCCTGGCGTATGTGTCAAATGTAGCCCCTTATGTGAACATAGTCTTTTAGCTTTTTTTTTCTTTTGTCCTCCTTTAGGACTAGCTTCTTCTGGCTGTGGCTAAAAAAAAAACACCATACTTCCTTTTGTATACCTGGCCTAAAAACATTTTGTGTTGTCTTAATGATCTATGGGAGAATTTCTAGTTCTGCCCTGTACCTCTGGTTTCATTTTGTTAATTATATAAATACAATCAGTGGTGTTGAAATGAACTCTGCTTCATCTGTATGGGACAGTGACAAACTTTCCTCTGCTAACATGGGCAGTATCTTTATTTTCCTATTGTGCAAAAACCTCAACTAATTCAATTTATTACTAATGTGTCTATTAATTATTCTTCAATTGTGTTATTATACATTGTAAGTGGATTGGATGTTTTCGTGCCAAAATGTCTCAGCTGGCACAGTCTAGCTTTAAACAAATAACCTTTAAATCTTCAACAAACCATGGTTTGATAAAGCCTTCCTGTACAGAACATCAAGTATTAATATGTGTTTGCAGCATTTATTATATGTTGGTTAAAGCTGAGCTTAAGTTTTACAAAATGCTATATACTCTTTTCTTAACTTGTTTGGCTATACTGACAACTGTATATTAACAGAATTTCCACTTAAGGCCAAGATTGCTTCAGTGACTTAATTTACAGGATAGATAATCGATGGTAAAAAGAAATGTTGGATGAATATGTAACTAAAATTGACCCACTTGCTCTGCTCCTTTAGGGCTTATGCACACATTGGTGTGTTTACAACATATGCCAACCATAGGATAGTTCACATGATACATGTTTGTTGCAGAAATTTCCTAATTTATAGATTAATGGGTCCGTCGCAGACATTTCAGACTTGCAATAAATCTGCTGCATGTGAACACACCCAAGTTATACAGGTAGTCGCCTTTTTTGGTGAATTTTTTGTTACAATTTATATCTATGGAGCGTGCTGCACTTTGGGAAAAAACATTACTGGAAAACAACCAAAGAAACTCCACAGACCAAAGCTAGGAGCATATACAAAAAAAAGAAATAGTATTTTTTTTTTAAAGTTGGCGTATAAATCCAGTCTAATGTCTGTGTTATCTTTCCAAATAATATGTTTTGTAAACTATGCTATCCTAAAGAGCTTTGATCATAATTATGTGATTTGCTGATAAGCGTGTAGTGGGATAAGTGATATATTGAAAATACTTGGGAATATGATCAAGCTCTTTATCTTTCTTTGTCACCCATTTTGTACTAATGTTGGATGTATTTGTAGAAGAAAATTTTTATTATGCATTTTAAATAGCTGAGATTGGATATAATTTTTGAACTCTAGAGGTAACTTCGAAATGAGTCTCCAATGGCTTCTTCAAGCTCCAACAACAAACACTCTTGTAGAAATCTGGCAACTGGTTCTCCCCATAATTGAATTTGAAGGAGCTGGATGAAAGAAAGGACGGGATTTAGACTTGTTTGGTCTCCAGTACAGACAGAGCAGTGAAGAAAGTTTCTGTTGCAGAAAGCTGCCTACCAGACATGGATAAACCAGTCCTTACCCGTTTCCCAAATATTTTGTTATCATTCTTTAAGATTTTTAGAGAGTAAAAGAGAGGGAGAAATGGAAAACTTATACAGTATTAAAACAAAATCAAAGTATTTTTTAGGATCAAGGAAGCAGAGGTAACATGCTCTTGGTATTTTCTTGGTATTTATTATTTTTTAAAACTAGTTTCCTTTAAATATTATCAGCTAACTATATAATCTGGCTTCCTGCTGTGACCTGGCCAATGATAATTTTAGAGAAAGCATTCTTGTGTAAGACTAGATGTTTCGTTTCTCTGTGTTAATTTTTAATGACATTGGCTGGTATAAAGCTTTGTTCTTCAGCTGTAGTACACCAGTGTGCAGATGTCATGGTGGTGTTAAGGTGTGATAATTGATTGTCCTACCATTAATAATTTATGAGCCACATGTCCATAAACCTTATAAAATTAACTCTTTTTTTTACTTGAAATAATCTTCTTTTTATTTATAGGAGTCCATATTACAATCTATATTATGACAATATTGCCGGATATACAAAATGAGTTATAAATAAATAACTATACATTGATATGCTGTATGTAAGAATGCTAGAGAGTTAACTATATTAAGTTTGCTTTACATAATAAGTTACCACTCAAGTGGTTGGCACACGATTTCAGTTTCAGTGCACGCTGAATCCCTTCGATTTCCCTACTTTAGTAAACAAATTGTTATTTCTCCCCCAACTCACCAACGGCATTGACCTGCAAGTTAAAATTCAGAAAAGAGTCCCCTATCTCTAAACTCAAATGCTAACGCACTTTGTTTCATACAGGTCGGCTTTCCAAGCAACTCACCAGGAATTCCAGCTCTAATTCTATACTAATTCTATACATACATACATTTTCCAAAAAATGTAAAACCTTAGGCAAAATACCATCTTAACCAGGGCTATTTTGGAAGCTCTAGATAGTAGCTTCTTTCAAGTTTTTAACTTTCCTCTAATATGGAGTATTAATAGTTGTATATTAAGGTCTATAAAGTCCTGTAAATTCCATGATATCCTAATCACAAAAAAAGTAATACAGCTAACCAGCTCCAAGCCAAATCTCTATTGAACCCAACCAATAAATCAAGCATTGATATACCTCAAATTGGATTTTTCCCAGTTAATTTTTCTGTATAGTTAATTTTTAGTCCAGTAAATTGTTCATATATCCAGACAACATGCTCCACCGAGCGGATATCACAAAAAGATCGAAGCATGTTGTCCACATACAATGAAGTCCTATCCTCTTTATTTGCCAAAAGGAAAGCCTCTTATGTTAGCCTCTTATGTTATGCTACGTCTGTTCTTTTTAATTGCCAGAGCTTTTAACATGTCTAAAAGTAGGGGAGATAAGGGCCAACCCTGTCTAGACACGCAATAAATTAAATCCAACCGAGGTTCTGCCACCTATTCTCCCTGCCTGGCCCCCGGGTACCTAAAGACAAGTTTTAATCATCCAACAAATGTCTCACTGAATCCAAAATGGGCCAGGAGCTCTCACAAAAAGCCCCACTCCAGTGTGTTCAAGTGACAAAAGTCCTCCACACGGCAGTAGCTCTGAGACCTCCTGGTGGTTGGAAAAGACAGTTCTGAGATCGATTGACCCGGACGAAAGCCTGACTGATCCGGAAACTACATGGAAGAGACTACTAAGCTAAAACAGTTTGCCAACACCTTACCTAACAATTTAAGGATCCTTATCTTTTCTAAGAATGACGATAATGAAAGCCGCCTCTGTAGAGGTAGGAGGTTTACCAAATAACACATCTTGATTAAAAGTCTGCAGTAACTTGGGAATCAATATATTGTGATACTGGTTATATAAATTAAATGCACCCCATCCAGTCCTGGTATTTTATTGCACAGGCCCCTGCGAAGGACAAATCAGTTTCAGACGCGCATCCAGACCAACTCTCTGCTCAACAACAGATGGAATAGAATCTTGATATGATCGTACCTGAAATGAATCATACTATATTTGGGAATTGTAAAGCTTTATATAGTACTGAGAAAATAAAGTTCACAACAAGATCAGGGTCGGTTATAATAATACCTTGTGTGCCTTGTGACTTGATTAATGCTGGATGGAGGAGAAAATTTAATGTTGTTTTTTTTGGACAGCAGCCAGAATATGTTTGACCAGGGGACAGGCTATTTCCACAGTGTTTGTATTCTGAAAGACCTGCCACAAAGGTCTGTTAGATGGAATGAATAGAGAAGTATGAGCCCCCACTCCACCAGTACAAGCCTGGTCTTTTACTAGGTGGGTGCAATTTTAGTACCAAGTCTGCAATCCCTTTAAGAAAGGTGTAAGGCCATCAGAAGGGCCTCTCAGCCTGGGGAGGGAGAGAAGCCAAACCTCCCAGCCTGGAGAACACAGGCATTGCCAGCCTATGGGAGTCAAGGTCTGCTATATAACAAAAGTGTGTTTTGAGGTGCTGGCCAATAGGCCTAGAGCCTGATAGCGAGGGACACTATATGTTTAGTTAGTGGCCAGACGGCCAAGGATTTATTTTGCTGTATCATTGATATGTTTTGTCTTCTCTGCATGAGGAGATACTAAAATTGGCTGAGGCTACATGAACATTGTGTTGGAGTGAACTTCCTTTGTGTGCCAACCATCTTACCCACGAGAGGACGATCCCATTAGCTACCATAATTCCCCTCAAAAGCTCAGTCTCGAATTGTGGGAACACCAGTGGAAGGGGCCTGATTACATATTATAGAGGCCAGTAATTTACTGGGTATCCCTGCTTCTAGTATGCAGCGGTCCCAAACCTTTTTTGCACCAAGGACCCGTTTCATGCAAGACAATTTTTCCACTTCACCATTTTTCAGAATCCGTGGGAGCACTGAGCTTGTTTCCCTGCAACGAGACTGTCTCCCGTCACCCCTAGATGGGACCGTGAGACCCAAAGTGTGTTCCTTATGTCCAATCTACTCCGTAATCTCGTTTTGGTTGCTTTCACTGCAGAAAAACTTGCTTCACAAAGATAGGATGTTGGAAATGAAAGCAGGGTATTTAGTGCTTTTGTGGCGATCTCAGGATATTCCGCCTTCACTTTAATCCAGAAAGTTGGGAGATCTGAAGTCTCAAACATACTTCTTAGGCCACCATCATTTGTGATCTTAAGCAGTTGGTCTTCTTCCAGCACGGACAAGGTTGATTCACCCGGCTTGTTCACAAATGGGTCCCGGATTTATTCCTTTCTAGTTTGTGGGTCTTTTGTGGTTGGAAAGTAACGCTCAAATTTTAACTTTTAAAAGCTGTGAGAGTGCGGAAAAGAGGTACAGACGGAATTGTTATTTTTTCTAAATAAAACACCCTGCAGACTGAAAATAAATGGAAATAAAATACAAATGAAAATGTTTTTAATCTTTCCGTGCGGCCCGGTACCAAATGATCCATGGCCTGGTACTGGTCTGCGGCCCAGTGGTTGGGGACCACTGCCTTAGTATGCCTTACTATTAACATTATAGAGGGGGTCCCCTTCTCATGACCCACCTCTATTCGCCAGAGAGAAATGATCAGTTCTCTGTCACAAGAAGCACTAAACACAGCGCTCAAAGTGAGTGCTGTGTTTGGTGCTAGGACCCATATGCAGGAAGTGTCCTTCCTGCATTCAGGCCGTTGCTACAGAGACCTGTGATGCTATGATGACGTAACAGGCTTCCAATTGTGATATGGGGAGAGATCAAAAAGCACACTGATGCATAAGTGTGGATTTACACAAGCGTGTGTGTTTTGCGCAAGCAAAAACAGTGATGTTTTGCTTGCGCACAATACACTTGACAGCTCCGTGTGTCATGTTCATATGGATGCGTGGCTGCGTGGTTTTCTCGCAGCCGCCATCATTATGACACTCCGTTTGGATGTTTGTAAACAGAAAAGCACGTGCTGCTTTTATGTTTACATTCATTCTTTTACAGCTGTTGCGCGAATAACGTGCGTCCCACGGAAGTGCTTCCGTGGGGTGCGCCTGATTTTCACGCACCTATTGACTTCAATGGGTGCGTGATGCGCGAAAAACGCCGAAATATAGAACATGTCGCGGGTTTTACACAGCGGACACACGCTGAGCAAAACTCAGACAGTCTGCACTACCCCATAGACTTGCATAGGTCCGTGCGACCCGCGGGTTGCACGGACGTATAGCACGTTCGTGTAAATCCGCCCTAACGCACACACACGGACTGGATTTCACGCGCGGAAAATACACACGCTAGTGTGCATGAAGCCTTACTAATGAACGCTGTTAGACAGTGGCCTGTAATGACGGGGGTGGGGAGACAGACAAGTGAGCCCTAATCTACCCCCCACTCAGTCCCTGCCTACTTGCAACGACCCGCCCTAGGCGACGGGGTACAACTGGGCGACGGTCCCTACGCTCAATAAGTGCACGACAAAAAAACAGACAAGGGTACACAGAGCTAGGGGGAGAAAGGGGCAGTTGCCCACGGCAACACCATGAGCAACAAGAGAAGTGAATAAGCCGAGTCAAACCAGGAGAGCACGAGGTGCCAAACGCAGAGCAGAAGAGTAGTGAACAAGCAGAGTCAAACCAGGAGTGTACGAGGTACCAAACGCAGAGCAGGAGAGTAGTCAGCAAGCCGGGGTCAATATGAAGCAAGGACAATAGTACAAGAAGCTGCAGCAGGACCAGGAAACCAAACGAGAAGAATCACAAGCAAAGGAGGAACAGGAAAGGCAGGTATAAATAGACAGAGGGCGGGAGCTAGCTCCGTCTGGCCAGGCTGTGATAGGTTCTCCCACTCCTAAGCCTGCCACCCTGAGTGGTGGAAGATGGAGTCAGTCTCACAGACATAGAAGCAGGTGCAGACTGATTATCTATGGGCGTTAACCCCGAAGCTGTGCCTGGCAGATCCTTTACAGTACCCCCCCCCCTTTTATGAGGGGCCACCGGACCCTTTCTAAGTGGACCTGGTTTACTTGGGAAACTAAGGTGAAACCTCCTGACCAATATCCCAGCGTGAACATCCTGAGCGGGTACCCAAGTCCTCTCTTCAGGCACTTATCCTCTCCAATGGACCAGGTACTGGAGGGAGCCTTGGACCATCCTGCTGTCCACAATCTTAGCCACCTCGAATTCTGCCCCCTCAGGGGTGAGAACAGGGATCGGAGGTTTCCTCGAGGGAGCCAAGGACGGGGAGCAGAGTTTAAGGAGGGAGGCATGGAACACGTCGTGTACTCGAAAAGATGGGGGCAACTCCAGTCGGAAGGAGACAGGATTGAGGACTTCAATGTCCTTGTACGGCCCTATAAACCGGGGAGCAAACTTCTTGGACGGGACCTTAGGCGCAAATTTTTAGACGATAGCCACACCAGATCCCCGACCATAAACAAGGGGTTAGCAGAACGTTTTCTATCTACCTGAGTTTTTTTGTATGCTCTGGGACGCCTCTAGGTTCTTCTGAACCTGAGCCCAGACTGTGCACAGTTCTCGATGGACAACCTCTATCTCGGGATTGTTGGGACTACCAGGTGAAACGGAAGAGAACCGTGGATTAAACCCAAAATTACAGAAAAAGGGGGAGACCCCTGACGAGTTACTAACCCGGTTATTAAGGGAAAATTCGGCGAGGGGAATGAATGAGACCCAATCATATTGACAGTCAGAGATAAAACACCTTAAATATTGTTCTAGAGACTGATTAGTCCTCTCAGTTTGGCCATTAGTTTCAGGATGGAAGGCAGAGGAGAAGGACAGATCAATCTCCAACTTTTTACAGAAGGCTCTCCAAAACAATGAAACAAATTGTACCCCTCTATCAGAAAAAATATTGACAGGGACCCCATGGTGACGCAGGATGTGTTTGACAAACAAGGTAGCTAACGTCTTGGCATTGGGTAGTTTCTTGAGGGGCACAAAATGGCACATCTTACTGAAGCGGTCTACTACAACCCACACCACCGACTTGCCTTGAGATGGAGGCAAATCGGTGATAAAATCCATGGAGATATGGGTCCAAGGTCTCTTGGGAATGGGCAAAGAACATAGTAAGCCCACTGGTCGGGACCTGGGAGTCTTGGACCTAGCACAAACTTCACAAGCGGAGACGTAGGCCTTAACGTCTTTAGGCAACCCAGGCCACCTATAGTTTCTGGCAATGAGGTGCTTGGTACCCAGGATGACTGGATGGCCAGATAGTGCAGAGTCATGATTTTCCCTAAGTACCCTTAGCCGGAATTGCAGGGGAACAAACAGCTTGTTTTCAGGAAGGCTCCCGGGAGCTGAACCTTGATCAGCCGCAATTTCAGAGACTAAATCAGAATCAATAGCGGAAATGATTATACCTGGAGGCAAAATACAAGCAGGATCTTCCTCCGAAGGAGGGCTGGCCATGAAGCTACGTGACAGTGCATCAGCCTTAACATTTTTAGACCCAGCCCTATAGGTAACCACAAAGTTGAATCTGGTAAAAAATAACGCCCAACGAGCTTGTCTCGGGTTTAGCCTCCGGGCAGATTCTAGGAAAACCAGATTCTTGTGGTCGGTAAGGACCGTTACCTGGTGCCTAGCCCCTTCCAGGAAGTGGCGCCACTCTTCAAATGCCCATTTAATGGCTAAGAGTTCGCGGTTGCCAATATCATAGTTACTCTCAGTGGGTGAAAACTTCCTGGAGAAGTAGGCACAGGGACGGAGATGGGTGAGGGACCTGGTACCCTGGGACAAGACAGCCTCCACTCCCACCTCGGACGCGTCAACCTCCACGATAAATGGCTCCATTTGGTTGGGCTGAACCAGCACCGGGGCCGAGATAAAGCACTTCTTAAGCACCTCAAAAGCCTGGACAGCTTCAGGAGGCCAGTGGAGGAGGTCAGCACCTTTGCGAGTGAGATCCGTAAGAGGCTTAGCGATGACCGATAAGTTAGCAATAAACCTCCTGTAATAATTAGCGAACCCCAGGAAGCACTGTAACGCCTTCAGGGAGGCAGGTTGGACCCATTCCGCCACAGCCTGGACCTTGGCAGGGTCCATGCGGAATTCATGAGGTGTAAGGATTTGGCCCAAAAATGCTATCTCCTGCACCCCAAACACACATTTTTTGGTCTTCGCAAACAGTTTGTTTTCTCGAAGGACCTGGAGCACCTTCCTGACATGTTCAATGTGGGAGGACCAGTCCTTGGAAAACACAAGTATGTCATCAAGGTACACTACAAGAAATACCCCCAGGTAATCCTCTTAAAATCTCATTTATGAAATTCTGAAAGACCGCGGGAGCATTACACAACCCAAAGGGCATGACGAGGTATTCGAAATGACCTTCGGGCGTGTTAAACGCAGTCTTCCACTCATCCCACTCTTTGATGCGGATAAGGTTATACGCCCCCCATAGATCAAACTTAGAGAACCATTGGGCCCCCTGAACCTGATTAAAGAGATCAGGAATCAGAGGAAGGGGATACTGGTTCCTTACAGTGACCTTATTCAAGCTTCGGTAGTCAATGCATGGCCTAAGACCACCATCCTTCTTCCCTACGAAGAAGAAGCCAGCACCTACCGGAGAAGTAGAGGGGCGAATGTAACCCTTGGCCAGGCATTCCTGGATATACTCTCTCATGGCTTCACGTTCGGGACAAGAGAGATTAAATATCCTACCCTTAGGGAGCTTAGCTCCTGGTACCAAATTGATTGTGCAATCATATTCTCTATGAGGAGGTAACACTTCGGAGGCCTCCTTAGAGAAAACATCGGCGAAGTCCTGAACAAACTCAGGTAGCGTGTTCACCTCCTCAGGGGGAGAAATAGAATTAACAGAAAAACATGACGTTAAGCATTCATTACCAAACTTGGTAAGGTCCCCAGAATTCCAGTCAAAAGTGGGAAGGCCTAAAACCAAATCGGACGATAACCCCAGCATTAACAGTACAGAGCACTGCTCCAAATGCATGGAGCCAACAAGGAGTTCAAAAACAGGGGTATGCTGTGTAAAATAACCATTAGCAAGAGGAGTGGAGTCGATACCCACTACCGGGACAGGTTTAGGCAAATCAATTAAAGGCATAGCTAGAGACATAGCAAATTCTACAGACATGATATTAGCAGAAGACCCTGAATCCACGAAGGCACTGCCGGTAGCAGACCTACCACCAAAAGAGACCTGAAAGGGAAGCAAGATTTTATTACGTTTCATATTTACAGGAAATACTTGTGCGCCCAAGTGACCTCCCCGATGATCACTTAGGCGCGGAAGTTCTCCGGCTGCATTCTTACGCTTAGGAAAATTGTTCACTTGATGCCTGTCATCCCCACAGTAGAAGCAGAGACCATTCTTCCTGTGGAAATCTCTACGTTGTTGGGGGGACACAGAGGCCCCGAGTTGCATCAGTACCTCCGAGTCTTCCGGGGAGGAACGAAGCAACGGAACCTCGGGAGGCATCATGGGGGAGTCAGAGGAGAAAACATCAAGACGTTCAAGTCGTCGTTCCCTGAGACGTCGGTCAAGTCGTACCGCTAAAGCCATAACCTGGTCTAGGGAGTCAGAAGAGGGATAACTAACTAGCAGATCTTTCAGGGCGTTCGACAGACCCAACCTAAACTGGCACCTTAAGGCAGGGTCATTCCACCGAGAAGCTACGCACCACTTCCTAAAGTCAGAGCAATACTCCTCAACAGGTCTCTTACCCTGACGTAAGGTTACCAGCTGACTCTCGGCAAAAGCAGTCTTGTCAGTCTCGTCATAAATGAGTCCGAGAGCAGAAAAGAAAAGATCAACGGAGGAAAGTTCAGGGGCGTCAGGAGCCAAGGAGAAGGCCCATTCTTGGGGCCCTTCCAGGAGCCGGGACATAATTATACCCACCCGCTGGCTCTCAGAACCTGAGGAGTGGGGCTTTAAACGAAAATAGAGCCTACAACTCTCCCGAAAGGAGAGAAAAGTCTTCCGGTCCCCTGAGAACCGGTCAGGCAACTTGAGGTGGGGTTCAAGAGGTGAGGTGAGGGGAACTACCATGGTAGCATCAGGCTGGTTGACCCTCTGAGCCAGGGCCTGGACCTGTAGGGAGAGACCCTGCATTTGCTAAGCAAGGGTCTCAAGGGGGTCCATAGTGGTGTCAGGGACCAGGGTAGACTAGGTATGTGCTTGTGATTATGTAATGACGGGGGTGGGGAGACAGACAATTGAGCCCTAATCTACCCGCCACTCTGTCCCTGCCTATTTGCAACGACCCGCCCTAGGCGACGGGGTACAACTGGGCGACGGTGCCTATGCTCAATAAGTGCACGACAGACAAACAGACAAGGGTCCACAGAGCTAGGGGGAGAAAGGGGCAGTTGCCCATGGCAACACCGTGAGCAACAAGAGAAGTGAACAAGCCGAGTCAAACCAGGAGAGCACGAGGTGCCAAACGCAGAGCAGAAGAGTAGTGAACAAGCCGAGTCAAACCAGGAGTGTACGAGGTACCAAACGCAGAGCAGGAGAGTAGTCAGCAAGCCGGGGTCAATATGAATCAAGGACAATAGTACAAGAAGCTGCAGCAGGGCCAGGAAACCAAACGAGAAGAATCACAAGCAAAGGAGGAACAGGAAAGGCAGGTATAAATAGACAGAGGGCGGGAGCTAGCTCCGTCTGGCCAGGCTGTGATAGGGTGGCAGGCTTAGGAGTGGGAGAACCTGAGTGGTGGAAGATGGAGTCAGTCTCACAGACATAGAAGCAGGTGCAGACTGATTATCTATGGGTGTTAACCCCGAAGCTGTGCCTGGCAGATCCTTTACATGGCCATTAATAATGCACTAGTAATACATTTTTTAATAAATTAGAAGGTCATAGAAAAAATATTGTAATGACATAAAATAACACACACGACACTGGTTAACGATTTTATTAAAAATAAAAAAGGTGTCATTGAAGTAGTCCTTGAACTTGATGTAGTACCAAGGACCCAACCTGTAAAAACAACATAATAACAACTAAGAAAAAAAAAAGAGGGATGCTTAGATACACTGCTCATGTGTGATACTGTCTTTTAGACCATGTATCTAAGCCTACCACAAGGTAGCCTTAGATACATTACCCAAGCAGACAGTGTCAGACATGGGCCATGTATCTAAGAATACCACATGTTAGGCTTAGATACAGGGCCCTAAAACACTAATCTTATACAGGAATAAAGAGAATGTCATCTGGGGTCCTGTATCTAAGCCTACATTGTGTTAGGCTTACATACAGGCTCCACGTGTGACACTGTTTGTTAGACCCTGTATCTAAGCCTAACAATGTAGGCTTAGATATAGGACCCCAGAAGATCTTATACAGTGTACTATTATAGGCTCTGCTCCGGCACTCGCCTGACATCAGAGCAGAGCCTATACTAGCGTAGTGCGGCTCCTCCTTGGGCCTGCTCGGTCCTAGGGAGCAACGGTGTCCCGCGGGCCACAGATAACAGCCTCAATGGCTGCATGCGACCCCTGTGCTGCGTGTTATATAATCCCCTATCAAAGCCTACTATGTGTAGGCTTTGGCAGCGTAACAACTAAAAGTACAGATGCTGCCACTGTACCTCGTAGACTGGGCTAGTCTGCAGGTGCCGTCCCTTTTCACTTTTTTCACTGTGAACACGCATAGGCGCGCTCACAGTGAAAAGCTACATAGGCTGGGCGGGCAGTCATCAACGAGCACCCGCAGAAACGACACGTCACCAGTGACGTATCGTATCCCAATCGAGGTCTCGCTGGGGCGAGACCATGTGATCGGGATACGACTCGACAGTGGAGGAGGATGAAAAAGTGACGTCAGAAGTCATGTGATCCGAAGAAAACAGCTGCCAGAGCGGAGAACAGAAGCAAGATTGCACAGGTAAGTATATTATTCAATAGTAAATATGTGCATTGTGGGTTTAAATTTACAGTAAAAATATATCTCGGGCAACCCCTTTAAGTGACTATATCACTTATACAAATTTTAATTTAGAAACTGCATTAAAACAAGTTGGCAATATCAACTGGCTTTAGCGCTGAATAGTATTAACAATAGGAAACATGGTCTGATCACAAAATTGAAGAAGTTTCTTTAAAACCGGTAGCACTTGTTTCCCATTATTTTTCCAATTTTTAAAAATGTTTAAGTTAATTTGAAAATTTCTGTCTGCGTTCCCACGGAGCGTAAAACTATTCATCTTTACAAGTACTAAAATTCTAATTCTCTGGTATTTTATTTTTGCTACATACTTTAATGTGAGCTATCCCAATTTAAGCGAATGCCTAACATATTTTTCTGTGTGCATGCCCACATTTCAATTTTATAATATTGTCCTGCTTAAAGTCCTAAATGTTACTAGAGTAAAATACATGACATATATAGTGGGATCCAAAAATGTTTTATTTTAAGCAAATTGTCCTTGGTAGCTATGAAATGAGTTATGTTAAGCTTTAAAGCTATAAAGTATTCCTCTAAATAGCTCGGTGTACAGTCCAGAGTGGTATTATGATTGAGAGAAAAATTATTCTTTTTAAACAAGTCATGTATAACTTGGTTTTATTGGCGCTTAGAGAAATGCTAATATATATATATATATATATATATATATATATATATATATATATATATATATATATTAATTTCTTTTTTTTCTCAGTATTGACTCTCTGAACATACATTTGCTTGTACCAATTGCTATATAGCTGGAGCATGTTCTTAAAACATATGGCAGAGTACTGAAGCTTTTGGCTTGAAGAATGTGTGTAGAGATAGGCCGTTCTAGCTTCCATTAGCTCTTTGTCATGGAAACGTGCAGCATTTGAGGTTGTTCGGGCGACCTTGATCAACAAGCATCATATGCAGTTTGTCTCAAATAAAAGCGTTTAAAACCGCTTCATATGCTATTTACAGCTGTAAGCTGTGACTTCTTTCAGGATATAAGGTATGTGCCTGCGAGCACATGATGCCACTCGACCAATTAGGCTAGGGGATGCCGTAATAAGCATATGGGGTGCACTTTTGAATGATGAAGCCCGGTTTGAAAGATGAGCCCTGTTCACGTCACATTTGTGATGTATGTTTAACGTTTACGTCAGGAAATTTCTTGACATACAAGCTAAATGTGTCCGTAGGGCTCCATTAGACCGATGGAGGCCAAAAGAGGGTCCTTTTGGCCTCCATCAGGCTGATATACGTTGGTATATCTTTTTTTCTAGGTATGAAATAGCGTAGTAGACTATATGTTACATTTAGGGCGGATTTACATGAACGCGATATACGTCCGTGCCACCCGCATGTTTTTCACGCGTGTCGCACAGACCTATGCAAGTCTATGGGGCAGTGCAGACTGTCCGTGATTTTTGCGCAGCGTGTGTCCGCTGCGTAAAACTCACGACCGGTCCCATATTTCTGCGTTTTTCGCGCATCACGCACCCATTGACGTCAATGTGTGCGTGAAAATCATGCGCACCACACGGAATCACCTCCGTGGGACGCGCGTTATTCACACAACAGCAGTCAAAAGTATGTTTGGAAACAGAAAAGCACCACGTGCTTTTCTGTTTACAAACATCCAAACGGAGTGTCATAATTATGGGGCTGCGTGAAAATCACGCAGCCGCACATCCTATCTGATGACACACGGAGCTGTTAAGTGCCTTTTGCGCACGCAAAACCCCGCGTTTTTTGCGTGTGCAAAAACGCACACGCTCGTGTAAATCCGCCCTCATGCTGTGATGGATGCCTAACAGTGGCATCTGTTACCCATATGCTATAATGGTATCCATTTAACATATACGTCATGAAAAGGGTCATGAGAGTACATGATTTATACATTAAATGGATACCATTACAGCTTATGGTGACTGATGCCACCGTAAGGAGCTTCCTCTCGCATATGTATCAAACCTAGGCCAAAAAAGTGATGTGAACAGGGCCTATTCACTAGGATATCACTTTCTGATAGGTAGGGGTCCAACTGCCGGACTGAATGAAGTTGCCGCAACTTTGGTTTAGTGCTGCAGCCTATTCACAGATTTTCCCTGCATAGTGGCTCTCCCAGCCACCCACTGGAATCTGCAACACAATTCCATTTAAAGAGGCTCTGTCACCAGATTTTCAAACCCCTATCTCGTATTGCAGCAGATCGGCGCTGCAATCTAGATTACAGTAACGTTTTTTTTTTCAAAAACTAGCATTTTTGGCCAAGTTATGACCATTTTTATATTTATGCAAATGAGCCTTTCTTAAAGGGAATGTGTTGCTAGAAATTTTTTTATTTTATTTTAGTTAAACAATTAGTGTGTGGGTGATTAAACATTGTTCTAATTTTTTTTATTTTTTTCACGAGTCAGGAAATATTATAAATTAGATTCTAATTTATAATATTTCCCAGTGCTGGTCACTAGATGGAGCAATTCCCAAAATTGCAGCATTGCATGTGGTAAAGCAACCACATTGCTTTATGCTGCAAAATTTGGGAAAACTCACTCGCTCTAGTGAGCTCTCAGAATCCCCCCTCCTTTATCCTGGCTAGTGCCGGGAGAAACGAGGGGATTGAACGGTCAAACCTCCTACACGGTGTGTCGCCATTTTTTGAGCTAACACACAGTGTAGTAGGTTTACATACACTAGTAAACACACAGTAAAACACTTACATACACAGAAATCACTTACCTGCTCCAGTCGCCGCCGCTCCCTCCGGTCCGTCCGCTCCGTCTGCTACCGCCGCTCCAAGTGCACAAGTCCGGAAGCCTCGACCGGAAGTAGTAATCTTACTGTCCGGCCGCGACTTCCGGTCTACAGGAAAATGGCGCCGGACGGCGCACAGTTCAACTTGGACTGTGTGGGAGCGGCGCATGCACCGTTCCCACACAGACGGCGTACACCATAGTGGATGGAACGGGCCCCGTTCGCATTCACTATGGGACTGTAGCTGCCGTATTCCATGTCTGTATGTGTCGTTAATCGACACATACAGAAATGGAAAAAAAAATGGCAGCCCCCATAGGGAAGAAAAAGTTAAAAAATAAAAAAAAGTAAAACACAAACACACAAATAAATCTAAAAGTTTTTAATAAAGCACTAAAATCAAACTGATGTAAACATTTTTTTTTTCGTGACACTGTTCCTTTAAGTACAACTGGGCGTGTTTAAAGTTAAGTATTCGAGTAAGTAAAGTTCTCGAGAGATCACGCTGTGACGTCACTTCCTGCCCCAGGTCCTGCATCGTGTCGGACGAGCGAGGACACATCGGCACCAGGCGACAGAGGCTACAGTTGATTCTGCAGCAGCATCGGCGTTTGTAGCCTCTGTCGCCTGGTGCCGATCTGTCCCCGCTCGTTCGACACGATGCAGGACCTGGGGCAGGAAGTGACATCACAGCGTGATCTCTCGAGAACACGCTGTGTGTCTGTGCACTGCCAGAAGCTGGGTGTTAACGAAGAGAAGTGGATGATGCTGATTCGTCAGCATCATACACTTCTATTCACAACGCCCAGCTAGTAAATCAAGTAAAAACGCCCAGATGTACACACACAATACACGCCCACTTGGACTTAACTTTAAACACGCCCACTTGTACTTAAGAAAGGCTCATTTGCATAAATATAAAAATGGTCATAACTTGGCCAAAAATGCTCGTTTTAAAAAAAAAACAAAACGTTACTGTAGTCTACATTGCAGCGCCGATCTGCTGCAATACAAGATAGGGGTTTGAAAATCTGGTGACAGAGCCTCTTTAAGTGAATTTATCTGGTCTGTGTGAGGCAATTGTGAACACAGACAATGTGTACTGCTCCTCTATCCTGCTCGGTCATTCGTATATTTCAGTCTAAGCCTTAGCAAGTCTATAAGAGATAAAGGCTCTGTGTATGATTTACAGCAATACTGTAAGCATTTTAACCCCTTCCCGACATCTGCCATATATATACGTTGCGGGTTGGGTGGGTGACTATGGAGACCATAGGAAAATGGTGACTATGTGACCATAGAACAATCATGTCGGCTGTGTGTAACAGCCGACACTTCAATGCAATGTTCGGGATCCCACTCGTTTAACCCCTTAGATGCCACTGTCAACAGTGACCGCGGTATCTAAGCGGTTAGAAACAGGGGGAATAGCCTCCTGTGATAGTGCATCGCTTCTCTCGTGACGCGATCGCATGGTGCCGATGGTTGGCATGGCAGCCTGGGGGCCTAATGAAGGCCCCCAGGTCTGCCATCTTTGTACTCCTATGAAACTCTGCTTCCAGCAGGGCTTCATAGAAGACTCAGTATAATGATATACTGCAATACATTAGTATTACAGTATATCATGCAAGCGATCCATCGCTGGTTCAAGTCCCCTAAGGGGACTATTAAAAAGAAAATGTTAAATACAGGTTTTTTTTATTATTTATACATATATATACTTGAAAAGAAAACCCTTTTCCCATTTCCCATTTTCCCCTAGCATCAATGTTAAAAAATTAACATAACTATCTCTGCGTCCGTAAAAGTCTAAACTGTTACAATACAACATTATTTTAAGCCGCACGGTAAACGCTGTCAAAGAAATGTAAAATCTAGTATAGATATTTTTTGGTCACGTCATCTCTTACAAAAACTGAAATAAAAGGTCTCATGTACTCCGAAATTGTACCAATAGAAACTACTGCTCAATTCCCCCATTCCACCCCACAAAGATTTATTTCCCAGTTTCAGTTAGAGTTTCCCACTACATTTATATGGTACAAAAAATGGTGCCATTAAAATCTAAAACTCTTCTCACAAAAAACAAGCCTTCATATGGCTATATAGGCGGAAAAATTAAATGTTATGGCTTTTGGAAGGAGGGGAGGAAAAACTGAAGTAAAAATCAAAGGCGGGAAGGGGTTAAAGGAATTCTATTTTACCGCCTTCCCGACATCCGCTGTATATGTACGATTGAAGTTGGAAGGGGAAGTCTGAAGCGGATTTACAAGCTGAGCCCGCTCCATACGCTGTGGGTGTCCGCTATGTATTACAGCTGACAACATTCTCTAATGGCCAGGAGATGACACTCCATTCCCGGACGTTTCACTACTTAAATGCCATGGTCAGTTTTGATCACAGAAGCTAAGTCTCTGTCATTCCATTGACCCCCCCCCCCCTGCAACGCGATTTCAGGGTGCCTTTGTATGTCATGGCAACCTGGGGGCCTAATGAAGGCCCCCAGGTCTGCCATTTTGTTGATCTTATTAGGGCTTAATAGTAGAGCAATAAACGTACGATACACTGCAGTACGGTACTGGCAATCTAATGATCACTTATGCAAGTCCCCTGGAATGACTAAAAAAAACGCATAAAAAAAAACCCCAAAAAAAACACCAGAATTGCTATTTTTTTTAATCACTCTACCTCCCCATCAAAAAAGAATAATAAGTGATCAAAAACCTGCATGTATCACAAAATTCTATCAATAAAAAAACGACAGCTCGTCCCGCAAAAAAATTAACCCTCACACAGCTTTATCGACAGAAAAATAAAAAAGTTATGGCTATCAAAATTTTTCTTTTTAACATGTTTTTATTTAGTAAAAGTAGTAAAACTTTACTACTTGTACACAGTAAAAACACGTCTTTTTTTAAAGAAAAAATTATTTGTTTTGTGTAACCATATTTTAAGAGCCATAACGTTTTTATTTTTCGGCTGACATAGCTGTATGAGGGCTTTTTTTTTTGCGGGACAACTTTTAGTTTTTATTGGTACCATTTTGGAGTGCATTTGATCACTTTTTAGCACATTGTTTTGAAGGCAGGATGAACAGAAAACAGTAATTCTTGCACTGTTTTTGAATTTATTTTTTACGGCGTTCACAGTGCGGGTAAAATAATGCAATTGTTTTATAGTTGGGGTCGTTATGGAAGTGGTGATATCAAATATGTGTAACTTTTTGTCATAATAAAGCATTTTGTAAGGGGAAAAGTGGGTTTTTAATGTTTTTTTTCTTGGGATTTTTATTTATTTATTACAAACTTTATTAAACTTTACTGTGTGATCTTTTGATCGCTTTTATAATACACTGCAATACTTCTGTATTGCAGTGTATTATGCCTGTCCGTGTAAAGCTGACAGGCATCAGTTAGGCCATGCCTCTGACATGGTCTAACAGGTATTTACTAAATGCAGAACTGGGGGCCTTTGTTAGGCCCCCAAGCTGTCATAAACCCATCGGCACCCCGCGATTGCATCGCGGGTGCCGGTGGGGTGAATGAGGGCGCCCCCTCCCTCTAAAACCACTCAGATGCAGCGGTAGCTATTGACGGCCGCATCTAAGGGGTAAAACATGATTAGAGACCACTGCTAGTGGTCTCTGCTCGATGCCCTGAAGCCCGAGGCTGTTAGGGTATGTTCACACGTAGTCAACAAAAACGTCTGAAAATCCAGAGCTGTTTTCAAGGGAAAACAGACCCTGCTTTTCAGACATTTTTTTACCAACTCGCATTTTTCGCGGCGTTTTCACGCCGTTTTCGCGGCGTTTTTTACGTCCGTTTTTGGAGCTGTTTTCATTGGAGTCGATGAGAAAACAGCTCCAAAAACGTCCAAAGAAGTGTCCTGCACTTCTTTTTACGAGGCGTAATTTTACGCATCGTAATTGCCGTACGACGCGTAAAATTACGCGTCGTGTGGACAATACAGCGTTATACCCATAGAAAGTAATGGGCAGATGTTTGACGACGTATTTGAGACGTATTTCCAGACGTAAAACGAGGCAAAATACGCCTCGTATACGTCTGAAATTTGGCCGTGTGAACATACCCTTAGAAACAGCCTGGGTTTCAGGAGCACCCTGCCCGATGTGGGAAAACTTCCTTAGAAGTGCCGACGTGAAAAGGCGGCGCTTCAGAAGAACTACCTTCAACGGCCGATGTAGAAAGACTATACGCCGGTTGTTAAGCTGTTAATTTCTATGGCCCCATGCACAATAATATGTTTTTCACGGATCCGTGTGATGATCGTAGGACCGCGCCGCAAAACTCAGAGTAAGTTCTATTCCTGTCCCTGTTGGCGGCCTGGTCGGATTTATTTAAGTGTATAGCGAAGTGAAAACCATAAACGGCACACGGATGCTATCCGTGTGCTGTCTGTGTTTTGCTGATCCATTGTTTACGGGCCGCAAAATACAAACAGTTGTGTGCATCTAGCCTAACATGGACAGATATGTGAAAGGGAGTTTTATGATAGACTTACAACTCACACATAGTCTTTGAGGCGGGCTACCTTTCTCATTGTTTTGCCAGCTAGAGTAACGTATGATGTTTCTCCACACACTTGTGGTAATTCTTCTTCTGGTTCTTGTGTTTTTCACAGATGCCTCTGATTTCCTCTAAGGCTGGGTTCACACACACTATTTACGGACGTAATTCGGGCATTTTAGCCCCGAATTACGTCCGAAAATGCGGCTCAAAAGTGTTGTCAAACATCTGCCCATTCATTTGAATGGGTCTCACAATGTTCTGTGGCGACGGTCATTTTTTTTTCGCGCCGCTGTCAAAAGGCGGCGCGTAAAAAAGACGCCCACGTCAAAGAAGTGCCTGTCACTTCTTCAGACGTAAATGGAGCCGTTTTCCATGGACTCCATGGAAAAACAGCTCCAATTACGTCCGTAATGGACGCAGCGAAAGACGCCTGCACATGCCATTACGGCTGAAATTACGGTGCTGTTTTCTCCTGAAAACAGCACCGTAATTTCAGCTGTAACGGACGCTGCCGTGTGAGCATACCCTGAGCTTTTCCCTTCCCCTGTTAAAAGTTCATATTCGAAAACGAATAATTATAATAAAAGTTAATAAAAC
Organism: Rhinoderma darwinii; assembly: GCF_050947455.1. Lineage (NCBI taxonomy): Eukaryota > Metazoa > Chordata > Amphibia > Anura > Rhinodermatidae > Rhinoderma > Rhinoderma darwinii. Next base: position 175,559,979 of record NC_134690.1, read on the forward strand.
CAAGATAAATTAAATTAAAAAAAATATATATAAAATAACCCACAAAAAACTTTCCTACCGTCACTTCTTATTGTAAAGCTAACTCTGACCAAAGTACCTTAAAATAGACATGTTAGATATCAAAATATACGGTAGACAATGACAATCACAAATAAAGTCTATTTTAGGGTAATACTATATTTATTTATTTATTTTTAGAAAAAAAATAGCTAGAAAGTTAAATGGCAAATTTTTTTAAATTTTTGGGAAAAAAGCAAAAATTCTGTGTATATAAATGATGAAGAAAGAAATCTGCAATGTTCACAATTTCATCCCAGGAGGCCGCTGCAGTCTGTGATTTTTGCAGGATTTACGCAATGTTTGAACTGACCAATAATGTGACCTTTTGTATTTTTCATCTGTGCATTAAAGGGAACCTGTCACCAGCATTTCACCTATTGAACTTTACTTATCCCTCACTGGCCACTGCTATCAAAAGTTCATTACCGTTATTCCCTCTCCTAAACTCCTCCTCCAACTGTAAATAACGGTCTGCAAACGCTTTGCGCTTTTTATCATAATAATCCGGTGTCCCTTTGTGCGCACACACAAGAAGAGGACATCAATGCACAAGCGCGGGATGTTGTGTGCTGGGGAGAGGCGAGGAGCTGTCAATCAAAAGTAAGGAGACAGGGTTAAATCGGAAAGACTTGAGGAATGAAGATTTGACTCTCTTCTGCTCATTAGCATACGATTTGTGGTGGGAACACTACAAAAACTGAATACTAAAGCCACAGAGCTGACTAAGAAGACAATTATAGGTTATATAGAAATGATTTTTCACTGCCACCTGGTATTGCTGGATTAATTGGTGAAATGCTGGTGACAGGTTCCCTTTAACCCCTTCCCGACATTTGACGTATCCATACGCCAAAGTCGGGTAGGGGAAGTATGGAATGGGCTCACGGAGTGAACCCGCTCCATACGATTCGGGTGTCGGCTGTTTGTCACAGCCGACACTTCAGAGTAACGAGCGGCATCGCGCTCGAGCGCGATCCTGCACGATTAACACGTTAAATGCTGCGGTCAATAGCGACCGCAGCATTTAAATAGTTAGGAAGAGGGGGCAACCCCCTTTAACAGCTCATCGCGCCCCCCGCAATGCAATCGCAGGGGGAGATGGTTGCTATGGCTGCCTGGGGGCCTAATGAGGGCCCCCAGGTCCGCCATCTTTGTGCTACTATTAAGCCCTGCCTCCGGCAGGGCTTAATAGTTGCCTGTCAGAATCACGATATACTGCAATACATTAGTATTTCAGTATATTGTGCAAGTGATCTAATGATCGCTGGTTGAAGTCCCCTAGGGGGACTAATAAAAAACAAGAAAAAAAATTAAAAGTTCAAAAAAAAACCTTTTTTCCATTTTCCCCCTAGAACATAGTAAATAAATAACTAAACATAATCGGTATCGCCGCGTCCGTAAAAGTGTGAACTATTACAATATATCATTATTTAACCAGCGCGGTGAACGACGTAAAAAAAAAAATTGTAGACGCCAGAATCTCTATTTTTTGGTCACCTAATCTCCCACAAAAAAAATGAAATAATAAGTGATCAAGCCGTCGCATGTACACCAAAATGGTATTATTAAAAACTACAGCTTATCCCGAAAAAATAAGCCCTCATACCACTTAATCGACGGAAAAATAAAAAAGTTATGGCTTTTGGAATTTGGCGACACAAAATACATTTTCTTTTTTACACTTAGGTTTTTACTTGTAAAATTAGTAAAATATAGAAAAAACTATGTACATTTGGTATCGCTGTAATTGTATTGACCCACAGAATAAAGTTAACATGTTGTTTTAATTGCACAGTGAATTCCATAAAAACGGTGCGCAAAAAAACATGGAGGAATCGCTGTTTTTTTCATTTTCTACCCCACAAATAATTTTTTCCCGTTTCCTAGTACATTATATAGCGAAATAAATGGTGCTACGAAAAACTATAACTCGTCCCGCAAAAATCAAGCCCTCATAGTACTATATCGACGGAAAAATCAAGACGTTATGGCTTTTGGAAGGTGGGGAGGAAAAAACGAAAATGAAAATCTGAAAGTTGTTTTCGACGGGAAGGGGTTAAAGGGAAAACCCAGTGAAAACCAGAGTTTACCATTTCAAATTTTATCTGAAATCATTGGGTAAGAGGCCAGTACTTTTTCTTCTGGCGTTCTGCACATTAAAAAATGCCAATATTTGCCTGGGCTGTTTTGCATGCATAGGTTGACAATAGTGGATCTTCATTATCCCCTGTGATCTGCCGTTGTCACTGAGATATCTTTCAGGCCTCATTGAGTTTCCTAGTGATGACGTTGCTATATAGTCTGCTGTGTCCTTCTTGGCAGAGGAGCTTTACCCTCACAGAGCTGTGTCTAGGCACCAAGTCATGCATTTACCCTTCTTCCTGCTACCAGAAACCAGAGGTAATATGGTAGTCTAAAGTTGAATTCGAATATTCAAATAAACAGGTCAGATTTGTCTTGGAGAAATTAAAATGAACCTGTATTAAAACGGTCCTGAAAATTATTGTACACATTTTTACAGTTTGAAAATATAATTTACATTTTAATATGTAAATGGTCATTTTGTAGTCATTATTTGGAACAGAGAAAAAATTATGTTTATCATTAAAAAAACAAAAATATATATATGGTTCTTGACTGAGAGACCCTGATCAATAAAAAAAAGTCAACTGCTGAGTTTGCAAAAGCATTACACTGACAGATTTGTAGGTTTATATTACTTTTTGTATATATTGGTCTGGCAATCCCTTTAGCTTTGCCTAGTCTCTTAGATTCTCTGTTAAGTAAGATTTACATGCAAGAGAAGGCAACACTCATCAGTATTCTGTTTCCCTTTTCAGATAAGCCATTCAAAAGGTCTCAGTAGGATAAAAATAGGATTGATTGTATTATAAACTGACCAAACTGAAAACTAAAGTATAAAACAGCATTGTGGGCTAAAAGCGCGCTGCTCCGCTTCACAGCTGGGTGGGGGAAGGGAAAACAAAAACATTTCCAAATGCCACACTTCAGACAGTTGTCACATCTTTATTCCTGAGACTGTTAGTGTCCCTTTACACGGCAATACGATAGTGAGGAAGTGTATACTAAATTTCTACTTTACCATATGTATAAGGGTATGTTCACACGGCCAAATTACGGACGTAATCCGGGCATTTTACGCCTGGAATTACGTCCGAAATTACGGCTTCAAAGCGTTGACAAACATCTGCCCATTGAAAGCAATGGGCTGACGTTTGTCTGTTCACACGAGGCGTTTATTTACGCGTCGCTGTCAAAAGACGGCGTGTAAATAGACGCCCGCGCCAAAGAAGTGTCATGTCACTTCTTCAGACGTAAATGGAGCCGTTTTCCATGGACTCCATGGAAAACCAGCTCCAGTTACGTCCGTAATGGACGCGGCGTTCAAGCGCCTGCACATGCCGTTACGGCTGAAATGACGGGGCTGTTTTCTCCTGGAAACAGCCCCGTAATTTCAGCCATTACGGATGCTGCCGTGTGAACATACCCTAAGTCACAAACCTAATATCTCAGTTTCACAGATAAAGTTCACATCAGTGTAAGGGTCCACGAGGAAGGCCGTGTAAACGAGTACTGATCAACGAGAGGGCTCGTTGATCGATGCTCCATTATCAGTAATGCATGAGGACGAGCGATCGTTTCTCCTTCCCCATACATTTCTATCACGTCGGCAGCGCATCTCCCTGTTTACACAGGGAGAGGTGCTGCCGACAACGATAATATTTAGGCTGCGTAAACGATACAGAGGTGCTGCCGACAACGATAATATTTAGGCTGCGTTTGCTCATTCATTGGCTGATCGTTGCCTTGTTTACACAGGGAAATTATCAGGAAAGAGCATTTTGGGAAAGCTTGTTTGCCCGATAATTGGCCGGTGTAAAAGGGCCCTTACTGGTGGACATCTTCTGCAATTAAGAAGCTTTTACCAGCACAATCTGATCTACAATCTAAGTCATAATTTTTAATAATAATAGCGCTATGTCTGATTTTCTGTGTCTGATGGCTAAAGAAAAACAATAAAGTTGGAGGAACTGATACTGTGTTTACCTACTCACCCAAAGTATGGAAAATACACCCAAAATAATAAACAATGCATAGGATACCAACGTTGGGTGTAGATTGGTCAAGTGTAAACATTTTATTAGCACATCTAACTAGCCAAAACTGCATGCCTGCTAATGATCTCCCAGTGAGCATGTTATGGTATATAACACATGACCCCATCAATGAATGAATTAAAAAACTGCCTTTGTTATGACTTTACAAAAATAAATACCACAAGTAAACATAAAAAAACGGAACTCAACTAAAGACGGAGAAGTGTTATGTTCATATAACTTAATTTTTCCCCAGCTTTTACCCAAGTGCTCTAGATGGAACCATAAACATATCTGGTCTCCTTTTCTTGGTAGTCAGTGGTTAATATTGTATCAGCAGTTTTGTATTCTACAGGGTGGGCCATTTATATGGATACACCTAAATAAATTGGGAATGGTTGGTGATATTAACTTCCTGTTTGTGGCACATTAGTATATGGGAGGGGGGAAATTTTTCAAGCTGGGTGTTGAAGAGGGTTGCATTGACAATCCAACACAATGGGCAGCACTTTGAACACATTTTATAAGTGGTCAGAAACTTGTAAATAACTCATGAAAGAATAAAGTAACGTTTAAACCAAGCACCATTGTTTTTCTTGTGAAATTCTCGATAAGTTTGAAGTATTCCCATTAAAAAAAACTAAAGTTGGATACAAAATGTCCGACTTCAAAATGGCCGCCATGGTCAACACCCAGCTTGAAAAGTTTCCCCCCTCCCATATACTAATGTGCCACAAACAGGAAGTTAATATCACCAACCATTCCCATTTTATTTAGGTGTATCCATATAAATGGCCCACCCTGTATATAACCATGAAATGAGTTGTAGTACATTTATGAAATAACAATTCACTGCCAGATTTTCTATTACTGATCAGAACTACAATAATTGTGACGCTTGTTAAAGCTGCGAGTAAGGGCTATAGAGTAATCCTAGATGTTTCTATGCTATCCCTTCCTCCTCTTTGTGCAGAGGCGTAGCTATAGGCGGTGCAGAGATAGCAGTTGCCCCAATGCAAAATAAGATACTAGTATCATAAATGACCAACCGTGTTACAGATTTTGCATTACAGCCTAAGTTAAGCTTAAAGATACACCTCTGACTGACTGAGCCTGCTAAAGCCAGGCCTGAGTTAAAGGGTTATTTCACCCTTAAACATTTATCACCTATTCTTTGGACCCCCACTGATCTAATATTTATCACCAATCCAGTCGTGTATTTTCTGAATCTAGGTTCAACTAGGTGATTTCACAATGTGTTATTTTTGGTTTTACGTAAAACTGAAGATGAATCTACTACTGTATAGCCCGTCAACCTACAGTGAAGGAAATAAGTATTTGATCCCTTGCTGATTTTGTAAGTTTGCCCACTGTCTCAGTCATGAACAGTCTAGAATTTTTAGGCTAGGTTAATTTTACCAGTGAGAGATAGATTATATATAAAAAAAAAAAAGAAAATCACATAGTCAAAATTATATATATTTATTTGCATTGTGCACAGAGAAATAAGTATTTGATCCCCTACCAACCATTAAGAGTTCAGCCTCCTCCAGACCAGTTACACGCTCCAAATCAACTTGGTGCCTGCATTAAAAACAGCTGTCTTAAATGGTCACCTGTATAAAAGACTCCTGTCCACAGACTCAATTAATCAGTCTGACTCTAACCTCTACAACATGGGCAAGACCAAAGAGCTTTCTAGGGATGTCAGGGACAAGATCATAGACCTGCACAAGGCTGGAATGGGCTACAAAACCATAAGTAAGATGCTGGGTGAGAAGGGGACAACTGTTGGTGCAATAGTAAGAAAATGGAAGACATACAAAATGACTGTCAATCGACATCGATCTGGGGCTCCATGCAAAATCTCACCTCGTGGGGTATCCTTGATCCTGAGGAAGGTGAGAGCTCAGCCGAAAACTACACGGGGGGAACTTGTTAATGATCTCAAGGCAGCTGGGACCACGGTCACCAAGAAAACCATTGGTAACACATTACGCCGTAATGGATTAAAATCCTGCAGTGCCCGCAAGGTCCCCCTGCTCAAGAAGGCACATGTACAGGCCCGTCTGAAGTTTGCAAATGAACATCTGGATGATTCTGAGAGTGATTGGGAGAAGGTGCTGTGGTCAGATGAGACTAAAATTGAGCTCTTCGGCATTAACTCTACTCGCCGTGTTTGGAGGAAGAGAAATGCTGCCTATGACCCAAAGAACACCATCCCCACTGTCAAGCATGGAGGTGGAAACATTATGTTTTGGGGGTGTTTCTCTGCTAAGGGCATAAGACTACTTCACCGCATCAATGGGAGAATGGATGGAGCCATGTACCGTCAAATCCTGAGTGACAACCTCCTTCCCTCCACCAGGACATTAAAAATGGCTCCTGGCTGTGTCTTCCAGCATGACAATGACCCGAAACATACAGCCAAGGCAACAAAGGAGTGGCTCAAAAAGAAGCACATTAAGGTCATGGAGTGGCATAGCCATTCTCCAGACTTAATCCCATCGAAAACTTATGGAGGGAGCTGAAGATCCGAATTGCCAAGCGACAGCCTCGAAATCATAATGATTTACAGATGATCTGCAAAGAGGAGTGGGCCAAAATGCCATCTAACATGTGTGCAAACCTCATCATCAACTACAAAAAAGTCTGACTGCTGTGCTTGCCAACAAGGGTTTTGCCACCAAGTATTAAGTCTTGTTTGCCAAAGGGATCAAATACTTATTTCTCTGTGTACAATGCAAATAAATATATATAATTTTGACAATGTGATTTTCTGTTTTCTATCTCTCACTGGTAAAATTAACCTAGCTTAAAAATTCTAGACTGTTCATGTCCTTGACAGTGGGCAAACTTACAAAATCAGCAAGGGATCAAATACTTATTTCCTTCACTGTAACTGGTGAATTTTTACAGTGTATTGACAATGAAAGTCTATAAAATCTGACAACTTTTTATAAAGCCAGTTATTTACCCCACATACAAGATCTTGTATATGCTCTCAAGATATACATATAAAGGTATGTTTTGGATTTTGGGCACTTAACCTTTTGTTTAATATTTATTTTACCAGTAGACCTAATATATTTCATTCTTTTCTTTGTAGTTGAATACAATCTAGTGTTTCCTGGCACCAGCTATTTACACATAATATTCTTCAATGGGGATTACTGATAGTCCCAAAAAACGTTATTTTACATATATGCAGGTCTGGGAACTTATACATACATACATACTTACATACATACATACACATGTGTGAATGGTATAAGCAGCTTTTTTTTTATAAGCTGAACTGTTATAAATTGAGGACTTTAGGTTTAGAGCTTCTTTAAGAGCAAACTGTAAATCCAACACCATCACGGCAGTCTGTTTCACTGAAAGCTGTTATAAATTTTATACTTTTCAGAATTGACTATGACAGCCATGTTACTTCTCTAGCTTTCCATTGAGAGGAGGAGGAGGAATTAGCTTATAAATTTTAGCCTGTCTGCCTGCCTTCATGCGGTGGCATTAAAATACTCCTGATGGTTTATTAAACTGTGATACATTTAGACCTGAGCTAGAAAACATGTTTAGTGGCAAATTAGGTGCTAGCAGGGCCATCATTATGTGGACTGCTGGAAATTCCTGATGCTACATCATGTTCAGAGCCAATGAGGTCTTCTAAGGTTTATAACATTTTCCCCTTGAGATGCACATAAGTCAATATTCCGTGCTTCTCTTGATGAAGAATAAGCATGCTTTCTCCCGGCAAATCTTCAGCTGTACATTAATTGTTACACAATGTATTTTTAATGGCCGAGAAGCTGATTATGTAAGTTCTTTATTTCGTCAGGTGGACAGGTTCTGAAACACTACGGTGACCATTTTTATACAAATAAGTCAATGAACCTGCTGCAGGTCAATAAACCAGGTAGCGTATCCTTACATGTTATAGCAATGTCCCTAAATAACTACTTTCATAGTGCGGCAGTATAATGTCTATCATTTGCAAGAAAGCAAAGTTTGTTCACTGCAGATTTAATGAAATTGTGTCAGATTGGGATTTTGGGAATGTTTGATCCTGTCAGTGGTTTACAGGAATTTCAGCAGGTTTATTTTCACACATTAACCTCTTCGAAGAAGACAGTCGAAATATTCAGTGTTCGTGCTGCAGCTTCTTCTGTCTTCACAGCCTTGTAAATGTTCTTGCGAAATTCATGTTATCGCAGCAGCCAAAGCTTTTGAGATTGATGGGACCCTATCATCCACCCTGCCCACTCCATTATAAAGAGCCGTGTCGTCAGTGGCTGTGACGTTTTAAAGGAAATTGCCCATTTATGGCTACTCAGGCAAATGATATCATCACAATAGGTTTTCCTGTCTAAATGTGGATTATTTCTGAAATGAAATTACAGACTTATCTGGAAAACAGGAGACAGGGGCACCTGGTCTATGTAATTCGTATCCTGGGAAATAACATCATCCTTTAATGAATGCATAAATCCTATTTTGTAAGTCTGTTGCAGGAGCAAGCAGTCATTCTGCTGTTACAGAAGAAGCCCCACATCCACAAGGAGCGAGGCTCCACATCGTGTTTTCTGTTGTACTTGAATATATAGGACATGTATTGCAATCCTATGCTTTGCACAGTGCTGCAGTGTACTTGTTTTGCAGAGCTGCTAAAGAGCTACGGAACAGCTGTGAATTACTGGCTTCATGGATACATAATTTGAAATCTCCGGCCTTCATGTTTTTTCACAATCTTTGAGATTCTCGGGAGAAAATGTGCATATTCTTATTCACAGTTAACCCCATCTTGGTTTTGGAAGCCACTAGCAATATATTAGCCTTTTAAGGTAAGCAGAGGATGACTCGTCTTTACTTTTTTTTGTACTATCCATTTGTAATCTTGAGTACCTTGACATTTTATTCATTAGCTTTTTATTCATTAGCCTTAAGTCCGTTATAAACTGAGATTTTCCAATTTCTTCACTTTACCTTGTGAGCAACTAGAGAGACTGCATACTGGCACTGCCAATCTGTAGATCAAGAAGATTCTCACGCTGCTTACAGTAGTGTTGCACAGATATAGAAAAATGACAGATGAAAATTTATTGCAGATACATCCAGTGGAATCATTTCTGATGATTATAGATTGCTGTTCATGTTTACGCTTTTATATTAGCATTATTTGTAATATCTGTATCACCTAGAGCTCCAGATGGCAAATGTGTGCATTTCATTCAGTGTTTAAAGGGATCTGCAGAAATGCAAGGGATGTTGTACTGCAAGAGGAAAAAATAGGGAAATAGAGAAATCCACAGTGTGATGCCGGTGATGCCAAAGTGAACAATGGCATCTATTAACCTCTCTAAATAGGCAGTGAATTGAAAAAGCTACTTTTATGTTATGCTGAAGTGACATACATGAAATGCTTTGTTATGCAAATGAGACATCCTTAAATCTGGCACGATTCCTACCGAAAACCTTGTGCAGACCAGACAGAGCATTTTGCAGTGTGGTTGAGGTTTAACGCTTGCATTCTAGAGACATGATGTAGAAAGGACACACTACTCTCTGGGGTTAACTACACTCTTTAAATGCTGCAACGCTCTTGTCAGGAACATTGTATAGTGAATGAAGGGATGTATGCAATAACAGGTGGAGTTCTTCTAGTCTTGAAATTGTTGGGCATGGAATTAGGATTAATTTGTTTATTTAGGATATTTTAATAAATAGTGTTTGGAAAATCAAGCATGACTGAGCAAACTGCACTGGTTTATGTGATGATGTTCATGGATCCATGTGGAAATGCATTTTATTCTTCCTAAACTGCTTAGCTATCATATGTCCAGTATCCATGTGAAAAGACGCAGCCATAAGTTGTAATAGGGAGCCAATCTTTCATTGTCGTCATCAATACTTCTATTTTAGGGAGCTAGCTTGCTTCCTTCCATACCAATGTATGTTTATATGCGTTTTCATTGACTCCATAACGTAGCAAGTGACTTTATTCTTTACAATTTGTCATAACTCATACAGTATCCAGCAACAAGTTATGTAACATATTTTTCTATCGTTTCCAGACAACAGATAAATCAAAGCCTGGATTCTAGTGCTTTATGTTTAATATATTATTTATATCTTGCTAACAAGATTCCCTCCTGTGCATTACTTTTTATGCATGACAAATGTTTAACACAAAATAATAGCAATGTGATATGTTCTTATTGGCTTCTGGGAATGGCTTAAATAAATGCCTTAAGACTTTTATGTCACAAATAAAAGAGAATACAAGAAGATATATGGAAATGGAATACTGTTATGTAAGGTGAATGTTTGTGTTATTAACAATGCTGGACGTCCGCTTATGATTCATATATTTTAGATTTATGTCATGGATTCCAATTATTTATTTCATGTTCTTTCTTTCTTCATAAGCCTAGCTTAGAAGCTGTGATGTAATGGATTACGGGCCATTATTACAGCTACAAGGCAGGTTACCTGACAAAGCAGAAAGCAAATGCATTGCACATGGTATAAGGCAATTCACTTATGTTCTGGACTTAATGCTATCATGGCAGAGTTTGATATCAATGACATTATTCATGTTGTGTTTGTGTCTGCCATGTTTTTTCTAATGGCCAGACTGGTCATTTCAAGGTGCTGTAGAAATATTTAACTCAATGTACTGTGATTTCCCTGTGTTCATTTTGTGGTCTCATGTGATACCTAAAACGATAAAGCTACAGTGCACGTCCTTCTTTATTCTAACAGTGATTAGTTATTAGTATACTTTTTATAATTTTCCTGTTGATGAACTACAAAGTCCAGCATGCTTTCCTAACTTGCTATGCAGAGATGTATACTTCTTCAATACCTCCAGCTCCAAAGGTTTATTAAGACTAACCGTACTCAGCACACTCTGCAATCAGCTAATAAACGCCTGGATTATCTTAATTATGTCTTAATCAGTTATCCTACAGAATGTGATCTCTAAGAGAGAAATCCTGCATGTAGGGTACTTAAAGGAACATAATAATCTGCAGAGTGCGATATGATGAGCAGTACTCTCACACTGACCTTGTTGCCTCAAACTTTCTATAATATATATGTGTGTGTGTGTATATGTCTGTACGTGTGTGTGTGTGTGTATATATATATATATATATATATATATATATATATATATATATAAAAATTCAAATAAAGAGACAGTACTCCAAGGAAATAGGTGAAAAAAGGTGATGTGTTTTAATCACCCCACAGCCTGCCTGTGGGGTGATTAAAACACATCACCTTTTTTCACCTATTTCCTTGGAGTGCTGTATCTTTATTTGAATTTTTGTATCTACAAGGGTTCTTGTACCCAGGAGGTTTGCACCCACTACTGTAGCTGTGCTGCTTAACTATTTTTTCACTATATATATATATATATATATATATATATATATATATATATATATATATATATATATACTTGTGTGTGTATGTATGTGTATATAATAATATATATACTCGTGTGTGTATGTATGTGTGTTTACTGAACTGTAGTGAAGACCACCCCCACTTTCTCCTTAAGGCAAATAACAGTGCATGGAGTTAGATGACCATATGAAGCTATAAGACGGTTGATTTCTTTTTACTTCACTGATGGTAGTATTTGATCTACCTAACACCACGTGTCAAGTGACATCAGAGCACTAAGTGACATCACTAAGCTGCAGTCAGTCTATCCCTGACTGACTAAACTAACACTTATTTACAATGAATGAATATACATGACACTATTATAGCACTATAAAAGTGATAGTATAACATTAGTTAAATACTGTTATAATGGCTCAGATAGGGATCCAAAACCAGTCTGTAAGAGAATTTCTGAAGGTAAAGTGTAATGCTATATTTTCTATACTTCAATATCTTATAAAGAGATGCATGACAGTACAAAAAGTTTTAAACTTGAAATAAAAAATATACATAACGTTGTGTGTCAATTTTGCCATAAATGTTCCTTTAATTCACTGACTTTGTTTGGCCTTATGTTAAAGCGTAACTCCACTTTTTTTTGGACTTTTCGGCTTTAAAGGTAATTTATAATTGGTAGTAAAAACCAGATCACCTCCTGTTGTAGAGAATTCAAACTAACTCCCAAGAAAATGGTTACTTGAAAATTCTGCATATAGTAAGGGATGGATTTTCCAGTGGGCACAAGATGAACAGGTCAAAGGATAGCCAAACAGCCCTCCAGGAAAGGGTGGAGCGTTATACTGATAGAAGAATACTTATTTGCACTGCATTGAAATATCTCTTGTAAAAGTTTGGGTATCTATTCCACTGGATCTCTCTCTCTCTCTCCTCTCTTTCTCCCCTCTCTCTCTCTCTCTCTTTCTCCCCTCTCTCCCCCTCTATCCCCCTCTCTCTCCCCCTCTTTCTCCCGTCTCTCTCTCCCCTCTCTCTCTCTTAATCCCCTCTCTCCTCCTCTCTCCCCCTCTCTCTCCCTCTCTCTCTCCCCCTCTCTCCCCCCTCTCTCCCCCCTCTCTCTCCCCCCTCTCTCTCCCCTCTCTCCCTCCTCTCTCTGTTTAGCTTTGGTGATGTTCAACACAGGTGTGTGTGCCATGCTGCACATGATTCTGCCCATGACCTGGACATATAGAAGGAAGCGATTAGGTTCCCTCTCTTTTAAGTGTACCAGCCTAAGCTCTACGGCGCCCTCTCATGATATTTACTTGGATATCATCACTTTTGTGCGATCACCTCCCCGGTTCAACGCGACCAAAGGACATTTTGAATCTTTAAGTGGCTTAGTTTGTGATCAATGTCCCATCATTTTAACTGTTCTATATTTTGGATAGAAACTTAACGGTCCACTAATAATGTGGCACTCTAACTTTATGCTTACTTCTAACCCTACAGCATAAAATAGAGGTTCGGTATTGATTGCAAGAAGTCAATTATCTTCCTCTGGGATTGTAATATAAATAATACATCATTCTTTTGAAATGTTGATTTTCTTTCAAGTGTCTTTATAGATTTAAAGTCAAGTATCCATTACTGGTTATAAACCCTAAGAGCTGGGAATTGCTTCACAGTAAATGCAGGATTGTGTTGGATAAACCACAATAAATTAATATGAAATTTCATTCTGCACAAGTGATATAGTTGAATGATCTTTTATCTAGATAAAAAAATAAAATAATTTACTAATTAATCTACTATTTTCAGTTCATTTTTTCACACTTTCCTCTGACCTTCAGTCAGTCACTACAATATTCATCTTCAACATTAATCTCAAACATTCTTCACCCCAGTTTACAAAATGTTCATTTGTCATGACTTTGCTTGCCTTTCCAAATCTACTTCTCCATCAATGTGTAACTGTGTGTTTGCATTTGTAATATGAAATGTGTTCTCACGGGAGACATAAATATAACTGAAATAACGGAGCACCTGACATGCTCTAATTTCATATAGTATTCGAGTGCTTCTGATACTTAAGGACGAGGGGGTTGGAAAAGGTGAAAGTATGGATTTGTACTGATTTAATATAGGTATAATACATACAATGGGCCTAATCTTGTTCCAATAGATAAAGCAAGGAGGAAGCGTGGATCTAAAAAATTGTTTACAGTCATTTGTGACTTTTTCCCATCTACCTGCCTTCTACTGTCTGTAGGTTAGCAAGAAGCAAGGGGTCAGATGGAAAAGAGAAATACATGGCTACAGGATCTTACAAAACGAGGTTTGTTTGTAGTCTGTAACCATAGCGACACATATGTCTGTATAGGAGCTGACTACACAAAATGGTAGGGTTGTTTTAATCATGACTATTGCAAAGTTGCTTAATTTTTTATTTAAATGCATTGGAAGAATTAAAAAAAATAGGTTGCAAAGGTGTACATACCCTTTACAAATTTTTCCAGCACCAGAAAATGTTAACTGATGCATTTTTATTTATATATAGGCAGCTGGTCCTAAGTATATTTAACCTGGCACTAACAAATTTGTAAAGTACATTGTATATATTTCTCTGCTTATGGGTTGATGTTCTATATTAAATGTTTTGTGTCACAGCTTCTCTAAATTCCAACGATAACCGCTATGTCTAAGCATACAGCGTAGCATTACATGCAGGCTATTTAAATTAATGACCATCCAAATATATACATTAAGTATAGGCATTTCTTTTAATGGGATCCTAAATTGGCACTAGAGATGAGAAAACTTCCTGAAATTAGTTTCCGATTCGGTCGAGCCGGCCATCATATTCGATTCGGTCTGAACAAATTAATCGCGAATCGAAAGTGCCTCGACTCTACTGAAAAGTCGTGTATGACACTCTGAGGTCTACTAGGACTTTATCCAAACCTTTTCAAACGCTGTAACTCCAAGACTGCATTAGTAATGTCAAAGGGACGAGTTTGATTCTTGTGGAATCTATTCCATCATCGCTAATTGGCACACATTGGGCTTATTCCCTAAACTAACAAAATTATATTCTGAAAGATCTTACCTTCAGTGATTGGCAGGAACTATATGTACGGTCAGAGCAGAGCTTCATGCATTAATTCCTCTCTATACAGTGAGAGGAATGGGGCGGCAGGAATTGTGTTACAGTTATTGATTGCCAGGGAGAGCTCACGGAGGGAGGAGGAGAAACCTGACGTGATTATATGCAGGTACTGAATTGTCAGTTTTGTGCTTGACCAGCTGACGTAAATATTATCTCCATGGTAACTAATAATGATAAAAGGATGTCCACTTATTGGAGACGTTTGGAGCACCAATGGCTGAAATCACAAAAGAAAACTTGCACGTTCTTCCGACTTATAATGTCTCAGATATACAGTAAACAGATACAGATTCTGTATTTAGAAAGTGTAATATAAATTGTTTCACTAGAATTTGATCTAGTTATACAGAAAGCTGTAGTGGTTTTCCATTTTTAATAATTTGTTCTTGTAAACCTGTTTTAGGGATTAGTTCCAGTAACTATTGTGAAATAATAATATATTGTCTAAAAATGTTTACATAGTTTAAATCTTCTTAGCGCTTCATTTTGTTAAATGGTTTATTTTATTTATTTGTCACACACAATTTTCTTATCCTGTGGATAATAGTTCATTTCTAGGTTTGTACATATAAGAAGGAGCATTGACAATACAAGAAAATTACCTCAATGATGACAGAATTAAAGGATACCTTCACTTAATATAAAAGCCTTAACACAGTTGAATCTATTATGCAGGGTCAGTTTAGCAAAGTAGAATAAACTATAATACCAAAATCAAAACTTCAAGCCTAAATTAAATCGGCCGTTTCTTTATGTACAGTCCCACTATATTTGGCTTTAGTGGATATCATTATGCATTGCCCTGTTGCACATAGGATTTGCAGGTGCCCTTGCATATACTGTATGGGTACTGTACAAACTGAGGTCACTAGCAAGCTTTGATATTCTGTGCCAATGACTGGAGATGTAATAATTTATTTAATAAGCTTATTTACAGCACACTGGACCACAACAAAACATTGCACAAAAAGACAGTCATAGACATAGTGTATAGAAAAAATATTCATTCCTGGACTTTTTCATGTTTATTGTGTGAGAACACTGAATCACTGTGGATTTAGGTAGGCTTTTTGGAAATCTATTCAAAGTGAAATCAAATCTCAACAAAGTGATCTACATTCATTAAAACGGTCCGGGCGCTGCAGTTTAGTTGCAACGTTTTGCCTATGACGCTGGGACTAATTTACTAATACTATCTAATATGTAGATCGCGTGAACTTAGACAAGGCAGTCAGAATATGCACAAAATTTATCACAATGGTGCATACTCTATGATAAATTTGGTGCATCTTCACCTTGGTTGAATTTGATGGACATGTGTCTTTTTTCAACCGTACAAACTATGTAACTATGTAATTATGTATGCTAGATGTGTTAGAAACTTTTCTTTTCCTTATACCACCTCTTAGTTTGTCCATTTTTTTCTCCAATATTGCGATGATACCAAATTTAGATTTCGTTTTCTTATGTTTTACTACTTTTAAACAGTAAAACCATTTTAAAAAAAAATAATTATTTGTTTTTGTGTCGCTATAATTTAAGAGCCATAACATTTTTATTTTCTGCCGATCCAGCTGTATGCGGGCTTTTTGTTTTTGCGGGACAACTTTTAGTTTTTATTGGTACCATTTTGGAGTACATGCGACTTTTTGATAACTTTTTATCACATTTTTTTGTAGGCAGGATGAACATAAAACAGCAATTCTGCCATTGTTTTATATTTTATTTTTTACAGTTCTTGCCGTGCGGGTTAAATAATAGCTTTACCAGTGGTGATACTAAATATGTGTAATTTTGTTAACTTTTTATTTTTATAATAAAGCATTTTGTAAGGGGACAAAGTGGGTTTATAATAATTTTTTTTAGTCCCACTAGGGGACTTTACTATGTGATCAATTGATCACTTTTATAATACACTGCAATACTTCTGTTTTGCAGTATATTATGACTGTCAGTGTAAAACGGACATGGCCTAACAGGCATTAACTAGAGGCAGACCTGGGGGCCTTTGTTAGGCCCCCGGCTGCAATAGAAACCATTGGCACTCCGCGATCGCATCCCGAGTGTCTCGGTGGGGTGAAAGAGGGAGCCCACTCCTTCTAAAACCACTCAGATGCGGCGGTCGCTATTGGCCGTCGCATCTGAGGGGTTAAACGGGCAGGATTATTTAGATCCCACCCTGATTTAGATCCCGCCCTCTGGTAGCTGAGAGTAAGAAGCTTTAACTGCTCCCACACGCTCAGATTTATTCTGATGCACTCCTGTAAAAAGGCTACTGCACCAGAATCTAGTTTGTGACCGCCGTAAAAACACATATGGGCGGGTTAAAGTTTTTATGAATCTTCATTGCTTCTTTGCTACTATGAGAAGAATCTCAGAGTATAATTATTCTAATGTAATGACATTTGTCGTCATCGATTCCTAATAGACATATTTTACACTGTAAAGTAACAAAAATATGGTAAATAATTGTTGTTTTTTTTTTTGGTCTTACGTGAAGTATTGGGAATCAAAGGTCACGGTACTATGGATCAATTTCTAGTTACCTTCTCTGTTATAATGTTAAGCTGGCTATACATGTGAGATAGCTGCTTTTAGCCACTAGCGATCTCTCCCAACTCCAGCATAAACATGCACACTTAAGGGACCATACAGTTTATATCAATGGGGAGAAAGAGTAAGTATCTGTGAGACACCTCTGGTAACGGCTGATAACCCATGGCAACAAATTATTAGGTATGTTCAAATTAAACATGCCTGATATTTCTTTCCACCGACCACTTCCATCGAGAGGCAGTCAGGACGCCCAGTAATGGGTCAATCAGATAATGGGTCAATCCTTCCAAAATTGTCAGGTTCGTCTTAATTTTTATCAATTTGCATGGCCAATTTTAGTACTCTATGGCACTTTTTGCATTTCATGAAACTGTTATATGGGCATTCACATTGATGATTGCTTGGCTAACTATTATTATACACAGCTGCAAGATTTTTCTTCTGTAACATCCAGCCATTTGTGTTGAGCAACAAAAAATTTGAAGAGTGAAAAATGTACACTAGCTGAGAGTAGTCCATCTGTGCCAGAAAAAGCTTAATAATTATAAATCTATAAAATAGGAAAAAATTTGCAATACCCATGCATTCACTAAAAAAAAAAAGCGTTAAAAGGAGTAGGTGTAACCAGGCCTCTAAGGTCCGCTATCCTTTAATGTTTTACTATTACTTCTTTTTAATTATTCAACTGATAACTGGATACCTGCATTGAAAATTTATGATGGAAGATGGTAATTTTATACTTTTCATTCGTCTACTTTCAAATAGGAAAGAAAAGTTGTATTTTTGTTATTAATTATCTAACTACTCTAACTTTGTCAGAAATTGAATGATAGATTATAATAGTTTTATTTTAGCAACTATTGTTTAGCAAGGACAACGAGTAGAAAGTGTTCAGAAATTATCCAAAGTGACATTAGTCATATCAGATGATGTTTAGAACTATAAGAAAATATTCTATTGAAAAGCATCATAGAAAAAGGTTTCTAAAAAGTTTTATTTATGAAAACAATAAGTCAGTCAATAAAATAGTTATTATGATACTGAAATATTTTCATTCTTGACTTGATCACCCAATGAGTGGGTCCTAAGTTTGGAATATCTATAACTACTATAAATACTTTTTACTAAAAAACTTCACATCTTATCAATAAATTACAGAACTCTTTAAGTATTCTCTAATTTGAATCTTTACATATATGGATATGGAGAAAGGTGGTCTAAAGCCAGCCCAATACATTAAATTTTTGGCAGCAGATCACACTTATTTTAATAAAATCTTCTAAAAGTGGAAAAACAAGGAACTGACAAGGAACCTGTTAGATCCTTTTGTTTCACTGGATACATGTGGCACCATAGGTGCCTGTCAACCTCTTATCTCCGCCACTGTATCAAAATAACGTGTTCAGTCAAGTCGGACAAGCATTTTAATTTGGGAAGTCAGAGGTGATAGCCGTTTGGCTAACAGATGTTTTCCATAGCCAGCTTTAGCACCATGACTTGGATATAGTACCACAAATGTACATAAAGTCCCATATCATAGTACACAGTGTGTCAGAAAGAGGCAAAAACTATCAGATATTTTTTGATGAATAAGTAGAAGATAAAACATGTAACATTGGACACCTAGGCACAGATTGGCTTTAGAGACCGTTTCTATCTCCGCACTCCTGCAGTTCAGTGCTTTGTAAGGACACGTCTCAGCTGCTCTCCAGCTACTTAAAGAGGCTCTGCAGATTCTACAAAGCGACTTACCTGCAAACGCCGATGCTGCTGCAGAATCAACTGTAGCCTCTGGTGCCGATGTGTCCTCGCTCGTCCGACACGATGCAGGACCTGTGAGTGACGACACAGCGTGATCTCTCGAGAACACGGCTGTGTCTGCACTGCCAGAAGCTGGGCGTTCTGAAGAGAAGTGGATGATACTTCTCGTCAGAACGCCCAGCTAGTAAAAGTAGTAAAAACGCCCCGATGTATGCACATAATACACGCCCACTTGGACTTTTACTTTAAACACGCCCACTTGGACTTTTTCAAGCCTCATTTGCATAAATACAAAAATGGTCATAACTTGGCCAAAAATGCTCGTTTTTGAAAAATAAAAACGTTACTGTAATCTACATTGCAGCGCCTATCTGCTGCAATAGCAGATAGGGGTTGCAAAATATGGTGACAGAGCCTCTTTAATTAAACAATCCGATAGAGGAAGAGGCTGCGCACACACTTCTCTTCTGCTGAGTGGTCAGGTTTGTGCTCAAACCGTGTGAAGGAAAAGCAGGTTGAAGTTGTTGCTTGTTAGACTGGCTGGGATCTCTTTCAGTTATTAATTCATTGATTTGTAGAATCTGCAGAGCTGTATATAGAAATGTGCACAAGGTGCATTGACGTCAAATGTTTTTTTTTATATACCAGTGGCTTCTAACGTCATTCTAACAAGAAAAATGCTGCCGTTTCCACAAATTCTTTGTATTTAATATACTGTACATTTTCAGTAAATAATCATATAGTGCACCAAAATGTTGCTTTAAAAGGGACTTTAAACAAATTAAAGGAATATTTTTATCTTGGACAATTATGGCATATCCACAGGAAATGCCATAAATGTCTGATAGATGGTGGTCCCAACTCCACTATCTATAACAGGGCCCCCTCAGCACCATCCTACCTACTCCCACCGTTGCTGGGTTTTACGGAAACAGCTGAGCGGTTTTGCTTCCCAGAACTCGGGAGCTACAGAAACAGCATATCTCGCTGTGCGAGCAAAACACGCTTTGATGTTTCTGGATAATCTGGGTATCTCGTAACTCAGTGGTCTGAATCCAGTGGCAGAAGGAAGGACGAAGGTCAGGGAGCCCCATACTAGAGATAGGTGCATGTCCCAGAAGTGGGATCTGCATCTATTGGACATTTTTGGCAAATCCTGTGGACAAGGCATAAATGGCAAAAATGGGAATACCCTTTTAAGTCAGGCAGAATGGGTGGTAAGGTGTCTTCTCAATTGTCATTGCACACTGCAGTTAATTCAATGTCTGAGATCCATTTCAGTTCTTGGTTAGAAAAGAAAAACGCAGAGGATTGTCAAACAGATCTGTAAGCCTGGTGCAGCCCAATACTAGTTTTTACCAGAGAATTCAATCTCCTGAAGAGTCCTATCACAGTAAGGCCTCATTTACATGAGCGTATGCGTTTTGCGTGCGCAAAAAACGCAGCGTTTTGCGTGCGCAAAAGGCACTTGACAGCTCCGTGTGTCATCCGTGTATGATGCGTGGCTGCGTGATTTTCGCGCAGCCGTCATCATAGAGATGAGGCTAGTCGACGTCAGTCACTGTCCATGGTGCTGAAAGAGTTAACTGATCGGCAGTAACTCTTTCAGCACCCTCGACAGTGCATTCCGATCACCATATCGAGTAACCTGTTTAAAAAAAAAAAGAGGTTCGTACTTACTGAGAACTTCCCGGCCGTTGCCTTGGTGACGCGCCTCTCTTGACATCTGGCCCCACCTCCCTGGATGACGCGGCAGTCCATGTGACCGCTGCAGCCTGTGCTTGGCTTGTGATTGGCTGCAGCTGTCACTTGGACTGAATTGTCATCCCGGGAGGTCAGACTGGTGGAAGAAGCCGGGAGTTATCGGTAAGTCAGAACTTTTTTTTTTTTTTACACGTTCACCTATATTGGGATCGGAAGTCACTGTCCAGGGTGCTGAACCATTTTAAACTCTTTCAGCACCCTGCACAGTGACTGTCTCCTGCCGGGTTCGGTCAAAACGAGTTCGGCCGAACCCGGTAAAGTTCGGTTCGCTCATGTCTAAGACACTCCGTTCGGATGTTTGTAAACAGAAAAGCACGTGGTGCTTTTCTGTTTACATTCAGTTTGACAGCTCTTGCGCGAATCACGCAGTTCGCACGGAAGTGCTTCCGTGCGACCTTCGTGGTTTTCACGCACCCATTGACTTCAATGGGTGCGTGATGCGCGAAAAACGCACGATTATAGAACATGTCGTGAGTTTTACGCAACGCACTCGCGCTGCGCAAAATTCACGCATCGTCTGCACTGCCCCATAGAGTAATATAGGTGCGTACGACACGCGTGAAAAGCACGCGCGTCGCACGCGCGTATATTACGCTCGTGTAAATGAGGCCTAAGACATCATTCACACAGCAGAGCTGAGTGCAAGAGGCTGTATAGTCGTACATGCAGTCCTTTTTTACGCTATACTATGTTACTATGTAGCCTAAGGCTAAGTTCACACTTGCGTTGTATGATCCGTTACTCTGATTCGTTTTTAGATTTGTGGATGTTCTAAAAATAACAGATGCAAACGGGTGGTAAATTGTCAGTTTTTTTAAAGGATAAAGCTTCGTTGACACCTGCGTCGGGACTCCATTCATAGGTTCCATCAAAGCTTTCCGTCAGGGTAGACCATGAACAGAATCCAAACTGAAACAAACGGAAACCATAGGTTTCCGTTTGCATCACTGTTTATTTCAATGGTGACGGATCCGGTGCAAATGGTTTTCATGTGTCACCGTTCTTTAAGAGTTCCATCATTTTGACGTAATGAATAGCACAGCTGACTACGGTATTGATTCTGTCAATACAACGGAACCCTTAAACAACAGTGACAAATGGAAACCATTTGCATCGGATCCGTCACCATTGAAATCAATGGTGATCCAAACGGAATCCAAACTGAAACAGACGGAAACCATAGGTTTTCGTTTGCATCACCATTGAAATCAATGGTGATGCAAACAAAAACCTATGGTTTCAGTTTGGATTCCGTTCAGAGTTACCCTAACGGAAAGTTCAGACGGAACACATGAACGGAGGGAGTTCTGGCGCAGATGTGAACGAAGCCTTAGTTTTATGCATTAGTCCAAAAAACAAGCATCCGATTGCATCGTTTCTTTTTATCAATTTATAACGGTTCCGTTTTTTTTTTTTGCCACCTCCGTTGTTAGGCCTCATGCACATGACCGTAGCCATATGCACGGTCGTGATTTCCAGGTCGGCCGGCCGGCCACGGAGTGACAGCCGTGAGCCGCTCGCAAATCGAGGGCTGTGCACATGGCCGCGACCATTATTTTCAATGAGCCCGAACCGCATAACACGGCCGTAATAGACATTCCCATTCTGTTTGCGGTCCAGGCTCCGGGGCCATGCACGGACCGTGAAAACCACGGTCGTGTGCTTGGCCCCATAGGAACGAATGGGGCCGCAATTCTCCCGTGGATTTTCGGGGGAATTGCGGACGCAAAAGCACATTCGTGTGCATGGGGCCTTAGTCTGTTGCTAAGCTCTAATCTTAGACTATTTTTTCCTTGGGGGGCCTTTAAATGAGTAGTGTACATGAGTATGAGTACATTCATGAATTTACACCATTATGACAAAGCTAAAAATATAAATTTTCTCACCAAACTTTATAGAGATACAGCTTCAAAATGGTAATAGAATGTCTGCTGGGGGTCCTTCTATCACTAGATGTGTTTTCCTGTCAATAGAGTTTTAATTGATTTGCAAAATGCTGTTTGCAAATGGGCAGGGCAAAAAAAAAAAGGTTTCTTTTAACTGATGAAAAAAAGTGATGCAAACTCATTACAATTTGTTTGTATCAGTTTTAGGTTTCATTCACATCTGCGCTACGGCTCTGTTCTGACGTTTCATCTGAGCTTTCCGTCGGAATGGAGTCCTGACAGACACAAACGGAAACCATAGATTTCAATGGTGACAGATCTGGTCCCAATGGTTTCCGTTTGTCTGAGTTGTGCAAGGGTTCCGTCGTTTTGACTAAATCAATACCATAGTTGACAGCGCTATTCATCCCGTCAAAACGACGGAACTCTTGCACAACTGAGACAAACGGAAACCATTGGCACCAGATCCGTAACCATTGAAATGAATGGGGATGCAAACGGAAACCTATGGTTTCTGTTTGTGTCTGTCAGGGCTCCGTTTCGACGGAAAGCTCAGACAAAACGTCAGAACGGGACCTTGCCGCAGATGTGAACGAAGCCTAACATAACGGAACCAAACGGATGCTATCCGATGCAATTAAAAATCCCATTGATTTCAATGGGATTTTTAACGGATCCGTTTTCATGTTATTTTAATATAAAAATGGATCAGAGTAACGAATTATACAACGCAAGTGGGAACTTAGCCTTAGGCACCCCATTTGCTGTCGTAACCATGCTTAATCAGGTTCTGTATGTCAGAAGCAATGCTTCTAAGAGAGAATACCTCCGTAATACAGCATGCAACTAGGTTTTCATGCTCCTCTGTGAATGCCCTATTTTGACGGAGCTGTAATAGGTCAGTATGCCTAAAGCCTAAGATAAGGCGTCATGAAATGGGAAGCTTGACTTACAGGAAAAAGTATATAACCTATTGACAAGGCTTTATTATTTGGAGTTTTCTGACAGTTATATAAGCTATGTCAGAAGGTCACAAGGATCTGAACAAGGGCCTGGCTTCAATTAAATCAATGAGCATTATGGAAGCCTGATCAACATGTCATGCCCTGATTGACACATCAAAAAATACTGGGATCTTTTGCACTAATTAAAACCTATACATTATATCCAGTGATGAGTCTACTTAATTGACTGCGTAAATGTATCTTTACCCATAGAAAGCAATACATTGACTAATATTTGTACAAGAAATTGCTTGTCAGGCCTTAAGGTTTAGACGGGGTTGCCAACCTCTTTTATGGATAATAACGATAAGTATGTCTATAGCTCAGACGCTAATATGAACACGATCTCAAAGTTTCCTGTGAACTGCTAAATAGTGATAACTACAATCGCAATGACCTGCTCAAGTTTCTCCACTTTCAAAATTATCATAGAAAGATCAATTTTTCTATTATAAACACTGTCCAAAAGTCATACCTCCCAACCGTCCCGATTCCGGCGGGACAGTCCCGGTTTCTCACCGCTGTCCCGCCGTCCCGGCCGGTCTTCAAAATGTCCCGCTGGGAGCTGCATCAAAACAGCTGATCGCTGCTGACTGCAGCAGCGATCAGAAGAAGGCAGGATTCTTGCGGTGGTGTTCTCACTGGGTTCGATGGCGGCCCGGGAGTGGACCAGTCCAGTCACCTGACCTGTCACCTGACCTCACCGGTCAGGTGACTTGACTTGTCCACTTCCGGACCGGCATCGACACCAGTGAGAACGCCGCTGCAAGACTCCTGCCTTTTTCTGACGGTGAGTGAAAGCAGAGCAGAGATTGGCAGCAGTTGGGCCAGCTACCTCTACCGCTCTCCGCACAAAGTATAAGGGGCTATGTGTTGTGCTACCTACAGGGGGCTGTATCTGGCGCTATGTACAGGGGGGCTGTGTCTGGAGCTATCTACAGGAGGGCTGTATCTGGCGCTATCTACAGGGGGCTGTATCTGGCGCTATCTACAGGGGGCTGTATCTGGCGCTATCTACAGGGGGCTGTATCTGGCGCTATCTACAGGGGGCTGTATCTGGCGCTATCTACAGGGGGGCTGTATCTGGCGCTATCTACAGGGGGATGTGTCTGCAGCTATCTACAGAGGGGCTGTATCTGGAGCTATCTACAGGGAGGCTGTATCTGGAGCTATCTACAGGGGGGCTGTATCTGGTGCTATCTACAGGGGGGCTGTATCTGGCGCTATCTACAGGGGGGCTGTATCTGGTGCTATCTACAAGGGGGCTGTGTGTGGCACTATGTACAGGAGGGCTGTGTCTTGAGCTATCTACAGGGGGGCTGTATCTGGCATTATCTAGAGGGAGGCTGTATCTGGCGCTATCTACAGGGGGTCTGTATCTGGAGCTATCTACAGGGTGCTGTACCCGGCACTATCTACAGGGGGCTGTATCTGGTGCTATCTACAGGGGGCTGTATCTGGCGCTATGGTCGGGGGCTGTGTCTGGAGCTATCTACAGGGGGGCTGTGTGTGGCACTATGTACAGGGGGCTATATCTGGGGCTATCTACAGGGGGACTGTGTGTGGAGCTATCTACAGGGGGCTGTATCTAGCGCTATCTACAGGGGGCTGTATCTGGAGCTATCTACAGGGGGCTGTATCTGGAGCTATCTACAGGGGGCTGTGTGTGGCACTATGTACAGGGGGGCTGTATCTGGAGCTATCTACAGGGGGGCTGTATCTGGAGCTATCTACAGGGTGGCTGTGTAGCCATGTACAGGGGGCTTTATCTGGCGCTATGTACAGGGGGGCTGTGTCTAGAGCTATCTACAGGGGGGCTGTATCTGGAGCTATCTACAGGGGAGCTGTATCTGGAGCTATCTACAGGGGAGCTGTATCTGGAGCTTTGTACAGGGGGGCTGTGTCTGACGCTATGTACAGGGGGGCTGTGTCTGACCCTATGTACAGGGGGGCTGTATCTGACGCTATGTACAGGGGGGCTGTGTGTGGAGCTATGTACAGGGGGGCTGTATCTGGAACTATCTACAGGGGGTTGTGTGTGGCACTATGTACAGGGGGACTGTGTGTGGAGCCATCTACAGGGGGGCTGTGTGTGGCACTATCTACAGGGGGGCTGTGTGTGGAGCTATCTACAGGGGGCTCTGGTGGATGATTTTTCCACTGACCGGTAGCAGAGTTACAAAACTGGAAAGAAAATATCCCCATCATGTAACTCTGCTACCTGTCAATTGAAAAGTCATCCACCACAGGGTCTCCCTCTTGACTTTCATTGTTCTCAGCCTTTTGGTTTGTCCTGCAGCTGTTGCCACCGTGATGAGCAAATGTTATACCCAAGATAGGAAAAGTAACATAAAGACGACATAACCGGATCCATAATATCTGTGATATCCAGACTGTCTAGAGATCCGCAGTGAGAATGTGCGCGCGTTATTTGCAGAAGGATCTGGTGATTTGATGTGTTCATGATGGATATTGGGGCGTGGTTAGGGGGCGTGGCTTAAAATGTCCCTCTTTTCCGAATTCAAAAGTTGGGAGGTATGCAAAAGTCACCTGTTTTGACAGACTGTCCATAAATTTTTGGAAGGTTGGCAAGCCTCACTTTTGGTCACACTAGTCAACCAGTGCTGCTGACCAAGCAGCGAGCTGAACTTGCTGAATGCTATAGTGCAGCAACTGCTGGAGAGCTGAGCTTGATCGCTGAAAATCAAGCCTTTTATTTTATCTCAAGGATATATTTGCATAGAACAGTAGAATAGCAGATACACTTGTTGCCAGGAAACAGAAGTGCTTCATCTCTTCTTCCGGCTTCTGAGCAATTGACTCATCATGTATAAACATAGAGGCGCATGTATGTAGTCTTCTGCTTTCTGTGTTTATTTATATCTCGGTTAGCCTTCAATATGTAACCCTATTGCTGCCACGGGTACTCCCGGCAAGTAGGCTACATGGCCCTTCAGGAACAACAGTCTTATTACTAAACACCTTTTCATTTTCATTTTTGTCTTTTAAGTCAATCTACAATATGTTATTACTACTAGAAATGTGAAATTATTTTCTCTTATGGTATTTGGTTATTATTAAATATATGTTATTTGCTTCCAATCTTTTGATAAGTAATGTCACAAACTGTTAAATTCAGCATTTGGACCTTGGAAAATTGGAAATATTGGAAATTTGCAGATTAAAAATCTGTTTGGCTGGAGTAATCCTTAGGCTCTATTGACACGACAGGGTGCGAGTGTCGGCTGATAAAAACGGCCATTTTGGACCGTTTTTCCCAGCCGTTTTGCACCCGTTCCGGGCTGTGTTGCCGTTTTTAATGGCCGATTTTGACCCGTTTTTCATCCCTTTTTTTTTCCTGTTCATTTTAAAATCAGATGAATTTAATTTGTACGTTTTTTGCCAAACACTTCCCTCTGTAGATAATGCCACACACTGGCCTCTGTAGATACTGCCACAGTCC
Organism: Rhinoderma darwinii; assembly: GCF_050947455.1. Classification (NCBI taxonomy): domain Eukaryota; kingdom Metazoa; phylum Chordata; class Amphibia; order Anura; family Rhinodermatidae; genus Rhinoderma; species Rhinoderma darwinii. The sequence goes on from NC_134690.1 coordinate 175,587,152, forward strand.
CCCTGTAGGTAGTACCACACAGCCCCCCCCCTGTAAGTAGTGCCACACAGCCCTCTGTAGGTAGTTCCACACAACCCCCTGTAGGTAGTTCCACACAGCCCCCTGTAGGTAATGCCACACAGCCGCCTGTAGGTAGTGCCACACAGCCCCCTGTAGGTAGTGCCACACAGCCCCCTGTAGGTAGTGCCACACAGCCCCCTGTAGGTAGTGCCACACAGCCCCCTGTAAGTAGTGCCACACAGCCCCCCTGTAAGTATTTCCACACAGCCCCCCTGTAAGTAGTGCCACACAGGCCCCTGTAAGTAGTGCCACACAGGCCCCTGTAAGTAGTGCCACACAGGCCCCTGTAAGTAGTGCCACACAGGCCCCTGTAGGTAGTGCCACACAGCCCCCTGCATGTAACTGCGCACAGTGGAAAATCTGCCTCAAAATTCCATTTGAAATTTTAAGGCAGATTTTGCTCTCCCTGCACGCCGATTTTCATGGCTTTTTTCGCCCGCGGACATCGAGCACCGCGGGGGAAAATACGCTGCAAAATACGCTTTCTCTGCCTCCCATTTATGTCAACGGGAGGTCAGAGGTGTAAACGCCCGAAGATAGGACATGTCGCTTCTTTTTCCCGCAAGACGGTTTTTGCACACGCGGGACTCTGTGTGAACTGGGCCTTAAAGACTGCGCCTATCGGCACTCATGAAACAGAAACCGATTGGGGGAGTGAGCTTGCCGGATTACCTTTTTTATCACGCAGCTGCATTTGCTACCTGCATTGTTGATTTATTCCACGTCGCAGGTGTTTAGGGGTGGGTGTCCTCGGAGTCCTCCCTTGCCTCTCTCCCTCCTTTCTATGGCTACCCCTGTCCTCTCACCCTATCTCCAAATTCAGATCCTCTCTCATGAATACATTATTGACATATAGTGATCGCTTTTGTGAATAGCTACGCCTCATATCCAGACCTAGCCCTCTGACACCGTTCTTTGGGAACCCCTGCTTTCCTGAGGTTTATGTAGGACATCCATCTTTTCTCAGCCTAAGTCTCCATGTATAACCATCTGCCACTTTTGGAATGCCTCTCAATTCATTCCTGTAAGGCCCGCGGTTGCTGACTGACAGAATTCCCCACTTACCAGCAACCTCAATCGCAGGTCTCTGAAGCCTTGCTGCGGCGTCTGCTTCCCCTTGACTTAGGGCGCACCATAATCACTCAGTGTGGTCAATTCATTGTTTAATGTATAGATAATTAATAATAGTGACAAGGACAACATAAAGTTGTGGAAAAAAATCCTAATTGATTTTGTTTATGTTAAGTCATATTGTAGTGGAGTAAAGACATTTTCCACAGTGCTGGAAATCGTGTCGAGTGTTTGTTATATAACCCTGATCTTAGAGCCAGGTGAAAGTCATATCGTTCTTAGTTTTTCTGTAATATATTTCTAGTCTGGTTTGAAGTTTCAGTAAAACAATAACATATCTAGTACGATTGGTCCTCAACAGTAACTCTAGCTGTCAACAGCTGGGGAGCCGCATACAAGGAGCTCAAGAGACACATGGTGGTACCCGTTTCGGACCTTATCTGTTAACTAGCCAGAGAGTAGCCAGAAATACTATCTCTTCCTCCAGAGTATTCAACATGTCTGTGCAATACACAGACTGCCATTAATTTTAATCATCAATACCATACTGGAACTACAAGGAAATTAAGCGCTTGCTACTGGGTTCTCCCACAAATTTCAGCTGATTATCAGCCATCTCAGTGGTGGGTGCCTATTGATCTTTCTAACAGAAAGTAATTATAAAAAGCAGACATGCAAAGGTTTCCCTGAGGCCGGGTTTCCCACGTGTCCGATACGCTGCGTAAAAACTGTGCAGTGTATCCGACCTGGAACCCGCAGCAATTTCCCTCTGAAAAACCGCACCGCATTGAGGTGTGTTTTTTCAAATGGAATTTCCACTGCGGAAAGCAGCGCTGGGAGAATAAAAAAAAGTCCATACTTACCCCCTCCCTCTTTTCTGCATGTAGTCTGGCCATGATTGGCTGCAATGGTCACTTGGGATGCAACATCACCTTAGGAGGCCGGAGTGCAGAAAGGAAGAGAGAGTTCTGGGTAAGTATGATTTTTTTTTTCCCGAGTTGCGATTCTTGTGGTGGAATCGCTGCAATTCTGCTGCAAAAGTCGCAACACATGGCTTTCTGTTGCAGGTTTTGCATCCCCATTGAAATCATTGGGGAAAATCCGCAACACAAAAGCAACTAAACCGCAGCATAAATTGACATGCTGCAGATTTAAATACCGCAACCGCAGGTCAATTTGTTAATGGTTTTTTTCTGCAGTGTTGGTATGAGATTTTTTAAATCTCATCCACTTTGCTGCTACTGTAAATGCTGCGGAATTTCTATACAGAATTCCGTTCTGGAAATTCGGCTGTGTTTATGCTACGTGGGAACCCGGCCTAAAAGGAGAGAATCAATCTAGATTTTAGATCCTCAGATTTGTGTGGCTCATGTGAGTAACTAGACAGACCTACATGTTTATGGTCCAGTAGCTTTTATATAGTGTATGTATGTGTGTGTGTATGTATATATATATATATATATATATATATATATATAAACAAAAGTTTTAGGCAGTTATGGAAAGATGCACCAAAGTGAGAATTCTTTCAATATTAGTGTTGATAGTTTTTTTTTTTATTAATTAACAGCAGATCCATGAAACACGCTTCCACAACCTCTCCTGTGTAGCAGTGTTTTAAGCCTCCTACAGAGTTGTTTCTGTTACAGTTTAGGCTGGGTTCACACGACCTATTTTCAGGCGTAAATGAGGCGTATTATGCCTAGATTTACACCTGAAAATAGGGCTACAATACGTCGGCAAACATCTGCCCATTCATTTGAATGGGTTTGCCGATGTACTTTGCCGACGACCTGTCAATTACGCGTCGTCGTTTGACAGCTGTCAAACGACGACGCGTAAAATGACTGCCTCGTCAAAGAAGTGCAGGACACTTCATTGAAACGTAATTTGAGCCGTTCTTCATTGAATTCAATGAAGAACAGCTCAAATGATCGGCCGTCAAAGACGCCTCGCATAATGCGAGGAGGAGCTTTTACGTCTGAAACGACGTAGCTGTTTTCTCCTGAAAACAGTCTGTCTATTCAGACGTAAAAGACAGTTCTCGTGTGCACATACCCTTAATGACTGTGTTTCAACCTACATATGAAAATGATGATCATTATCACCTGTTTTGTAAAATTGGTTAATCATACACCTGACGAGTGTAACTAGAAAAATTGATGCTGTTGTGAAGGCAAAGGGTGGTCACACCAAATATTGATTTGATTTAGATTACTCTTCTGTTCATTCTCAAAACATTTTGTTAATTGATAAAAAAAACAACTTATTAACACTTCTTTTTTGGAAAGCATTCTTACTTTGCAGCATTTTTACCACAACTGCCTAAAACTTTTGCACAATACAGTACGTGTGTATATATATATATATATATATATATATATATATACATATATATATATATATATATATATATGATGGCAACAAACAGGCACAACACACCTCACAACACTGAAAATCTGTCCACGTGCACGTTACTGCAGAAGAATGAATCGGCCCTTTAACTTGCAATAAATAGCAGGAACGTGGAACAAGTAACAACACCAGGACTTCAGAATACATGAGAAAATGTTGGTTTAATCACCAAAAAGTGAGCGACGTTTGGGTTCACACATGAACCTTTCTCGAGCAGTTGCAAAGTGCCAGATATAAATAGAAAGAATACAGTGAACAATAAATCAATGTATTAACCTATAATTTATAGTTTATACACCATCTAAAATATGTGTATATATTAAAAATACTCATCTGGACTTCATAAATGTACATCTATTCAATGTATAGTAGAGTTACATAAAAAAATCCATATATAAAAAAAATATACACTTTAATAAGTGTTAAAACACCAATTAGGAGGAGGCAGAGGCCAATCATATATTTAAATTACTATTTTATAAACTTACATCGCTGTGATGAAAAACGTGTGCATAGCGGCGTCCAAAAAAAGTCACTGTGCTTGTCCAAGATGGCGCAGTGACAGAAGGTTTGTCACTGGAACGTATACAGTGCCGAGATCGCAACTGTGCATGAGCAAAACCAGTATTGCAGCTGCGCATGCGCGAGGCAGACAACTAGCTCAGCTGTGCATGACAGGAAACATTTTCTTATAGGCGCATAGAAAAAAGCTCCAGCCTAAACAATGGGGATGATGATCCTCATTTTTAATACTTTAATGTAAAAAACATTACCCACCATAAATATGGCATACTATGTCCAGGAGGAGCTATTAAAAAACTCATCACAAGTCCAAAATAGGGACATAAGCATATGTGAACAAATAAATGTGCCAAACCTTCCTACAGATCTAATGGGTTTAGAACATCCCAGCATATGTGTGTGTCTCCGTACCCCCCGAAGGATTCCCATGGACAACCCCAAACGGGACTATATAAGAACCACTTTTTGGTGATTAAACCAACATCTTCTCAGTTATTCGAAAGTCCTGATTCTGTTACTTGTTCTACATCCCTAAAAGATGTATGTGTGTGTATTTATATATATATATATATCAATTGTCCTAATATATATATGAACAATTGATAACAGGATGATAAGGGGATAATAAGAGTAATAATATTACTAATAAAATTACTGATTGTTATTTTCTCGTTAAGAAATTAACCTTATGGGAATGATGAAACCAAGAGCTCTCGTCAATCCTGTTCTGTTTTTTCAACCCAGTGAAACACTAGTTTGATATCTAATCTGGGTTTCCAGTTCTACATAAATAAAAATAATACATTAAATAATTGCTATATAAATCAAGATCCTGTCTTTTTATCTAATGGACCACTTTATATATACATCCAGCGTTACTTTGTCACATAATGTATACATAGGGATCATGTAAAAGCTATGAAGAAAACTATAGTGTCACTCATAGCAAAACGTCCTTCCCTGTCTTTCTTTATCTATTTTGCTGTAACATATACATATGCGCCAGATGTCTGTTGCTACGATTTATGTAAAAATGTCAATCATCAATTACTCTTTCAATAATATAACATTTTAATGCAATATAAGTAGTTGAATATTAATTGATGAATATGCTCCCTGCCATCTGTTATTTCAGCATTAGTGGAACATTTATAGAGTTTATTCTCAATATCTACATTTCTGTATTTTTTTGTAAAAATAAACACATGCATAAAATTATAATTCTTCGGCGGTAAATAAAAACTCATATTAAGTGTAAACTGGGAATTGTTGGTATTAAACATAACTTTAGTTTGATCGATATCTACAGAGCTCTACACTTCAAAGGTCAGAAATTCTTTTCAATGTCTAAAGTTCACCGTCAACCAGAATTGATTATAGTGTGGTGTTAGGGTAACTCATGCACTAAGAGTGTTTACCGTTGAGAGGTAGCGTTACCATAATTGTTTACTCTTCAGGACAGAAATTACTCTTCTGTCTTCAGGACAGAATTTTTTTTCCCCGTTCCATCAGGGTGTATAGCTGTATTATACTCGGCTGTTTTTAGACAAGTTTACGTACTGTTTTATTTACAGGGAAAATCTAAGAAAATATTATTGGTTTTATGTTGGAGTATTTGTTTTTAATGTTTCCTTAGCGAAGGCTATTTTCACACCGGCGTCGGGCTATTATGTTGTTCTGTGCTCCATCAGAGGAGCAGAACAAGGGAATAATGGAAGCAAAGGTTCTGTTCTACTTCAGAGACGGCCGATCGAACCCATTGACTTTAATAGGTTCTGCTGGCTTTCCGTCGGGTTGTCCGTCGTTTTACCGGAGACAATAGTCTCTGGTACACTCGGCTGGATCTGTGACGGAGGCCCCTAACGGAGCCTCCAACTCAGATGTGAACGAAGCCTTAGCTGTTCATTCATTTAATCAAGGAGTCTATCTGGGCTTGTTACTTAGAGAAGTCTGATTGCCTAGGCAACAATGACGATCACTTTACTGTGGCTTCCTTATTGATTACAAAGTGGCTTCCTTCATTGGTAAACACTATGGTCAGTTTCATGGCATAATCCATCTCTAGGAGGTGTACTATATAGAAGAACTTAGAGCATAGTTATTTATTGAAGTTAATAAAAAAAACAGTTATGTTGTATGGCAAATTGTACCTTATCGTGTTGGTAATAAACTATACACTCTAACGCATCAATAATTCACATCCGGAAGGTTTTTAAATAAAAACTTTTTCTGGTTTGTAGAACATACATTATAAAACAGTGTGCAAGTGCTTAGGGCACATGGAAATATTTACCAGGTACTGTAGTTTGGAAGATTACGTATATATTTACTTTTGAGCACCATTTAACAGTTCATATATAGCACTAAAGCATACCTATTATTTCAGGTTAATTTTCAGAATAAACCATCGTGTGTGTACCTGAATAAAAACAGTATTTTTGACCACACTGTCCTCTGTATGATGTATTTTTAAGCCGTTTTCCCCCACTGTAGTCTTTATCTCTAATTGTTATTTTTTAATGAGCTCAGCTCCAGAAGAGATGTCCACAAGCTGCTACGAAATTCTCCCACACTCAGGAGCACTGATTTCCTCCAGGAAATGAACTAGAAGGTTCTGATCGGTATCCTACGTATTCAGAGTTTCTGAACATTTACATGCAGTGTAATAGCCAGGTATAGAATGAAAGCGGAATCTTATACAGATGTGTCCTTTCTTAGTTCTTCTCTTATCTCAAAATATTCTGAGATGTGTGGCGCGAAATGACCAGCTTTGAAAAAAAAACATGATTTTGCAATATTCTGTCACAAGATGTCTATGCTATATGTGGCCACCCATTGGTTATAATGTTGCATGCAGCCAGTCAGGGGTGTTGCAATATTTTATTGAATTGGTTTTATGAGAAATTGGAGTCCTTAACCCTTTCATGAGCAAGGGTCATTGATACCCCTGTGTGCAAGTCAAATTTTCAATTTCTGATGTGCACTTCTTTTTTTAACTAATATCTTTGCATATCACAACTATTTTTACTATGAGGCTTTAGTTTTTAAGATTAGTTTTATATTTATCTGTTGTTTATAGATCTATATATATATATATATATATATAAAAGTAGAGATCTTGCAGCACTCAAAGTGGTGAAAATAAAGTGGTTTATTCAGCCAACAAACAGCGACGTTTCTGTCCAACAATAGGACCTTTATCAAGCATGGTAACATACTGAGTGAGCATGGTATATAAAGAGTGAAAGAGCATTTGCATAATTAATCTCAATAGCATACATGTGACGTGCAAAGTGCAAGAAAAAACCCAAACACAATGTGTTTAAATAGTATCAAGACTGATCAAAGCATTGACACATAAGAAGCACCAGTGTGAATACATACATAGAATACAAATATCGCATGCAAAAACATATAAATATAAAATTACGGCATAAACATATATGCAACAGTTGTGTTGAACCAGATCATGTTGCTTTTCCTCACCAATCAGAGCTTCAGGACCTTCATAATGCAAACACATACAGGTTATCCAAATAGCAATAATAAATGCACCAAATGTGGTCTTGCAACATGTGTGAATGTGTGTGTATATATATTGCCAACTTCCAGTTGATAAAACCGGAAGTATTACCGTGGCCTAGCAACAGGACGCTGTAGGAACATAGCGGCAGATACGTAATATCGCCGAAGGCATCCCTCTCGCAGCGCGTCCATCGTTGCCAGGTAACATCCAATCACACGACTCCATGTGATTGGAAAGGTAAATATAGTGACGCAATCACCATTGTTGTCAAGTGTAGTCCATATAGAAAAAGGATCAAAACTTGATCACAAATATGCTCGTAGGTGTAGTCAGTAATGATGCAGCAGTATTTCTAATAGTACGTATATATCGAAAGGACAAGATACACCACAAAGTCCACACGCGGGTATACCCGATCCCTGGCCACACTTCCGTGGTCAGGAGGGAACGGTTCCCCAGAAACTCCAGAATCACTCCAACCACAACTTAATGTATATGGGGGATCCAAAGAGATCGTGAACGTGTAACGGACCTATATTGTCGATGTAATATCAAGTCCGCAGAAACAATGTCTGTAATAAGAGAATATGAATCTGGGTAATCAGCCCAGTATTGTTTACTGACAATCCACATACGAGACAAGAAAAAAATATATAGTAAAAGCTATCTTTATATGGAATAGATTGGGACTAAACAGGACAGCAAGAGTACATTATTTTGGCAAGTGCATACAATACAATAGGACTGAACACGGAAGAAGATGGTCCCGAAGTTCTGTTGGGATCTAGAGTGATACAAAACAGAGTATATTAGTAACAGAAAAAACATATCCATATAGTATAATATTTTAAAATCATGTCACCAAATTTAGTGTCCGATGAGAGACATATACAAAAAACCTAAAAAAGGGGGAGAGGGAGGCAAAGCGCTACACAGTGATTCTATCCACATTAAAATCTACATTGAGCCCATTAGGTCTCAATGTGTTAAGTGAAAAAATCCATTTAAATTCTTTCTTGTGCAGGACCATGTGTCTATTACCACCATTTGGGTAATGGGGGAACATGGTCCAAGATCATAAATTTTAGATCTCTCTTGGTATGTCCCTTCTCAACTAAATGTTTTGCAACGGGTAGATCTAGTTTTTTCTTCCTAATTGAAAATCTGTGGTTATTAAAACGAGTTTTGAACGTACAAGTAGTTTCGCCCACGTATATTAATTGGCACGGACACCATAGCGCATAAACAACCCAGTCAGAATCACAGGTAAATGTATGTCTAATATTGTAGTTTCTACCAGTTTGGGGATGTACAAAGACATTACCTCTGCACATGTAAGTACAATTTACACAATGATGGCAAGGAAAATTGACCACTTTTAGTGGTTGTAATAAAGATTGTGTAATATTTTTACCTTCTTTAACTTTTGTTTTTACGAGTCTATCTCTAAAATTATATGACATAAGTGGTCTGTTGTTTAATTCATGAATATGTCCAAAACTATCTCTCAGAATGGGCCAGTGTTTGTTCATTATTTTGGAGATATCTCCACTAGCTTCACTATATGTGGAGATAAAAGGAATTCTTTTGGGTCTGTGTGCTTTTGAAGTTTTGAATAATTTCTCTCTTGGTATATCACAAATTTTATCTCTATGCATTGAAATCAATGATCTAGGATATCCTCTCTCCAAAAAATTGGAGGTCAAAATATCCAAAGACTTAGTCAGATCATCATGATCATCTGTAATCCTCTTAATCCTGACCATTTGACTGTAAGGCAGTGACTTGATCTTATTTTTTGGGTGGCAGCTTTCATATCTTAAGAGTGTATTCCGATCAGTGTCTTTCACATGTAGTTTGGTTTTCAAAACATTATCAATGACCATCACTGTAACATCCAAAAATTGGATGGATTCAGTAGAATATACAATGGTGAATTGAATATCGGCATCTAAGGAGTTAAGAAAAAGATGAAATTCTTTTAGTGAGTCTTCAGTATCTGTCCAGATGAGGAAGATGTCATCTATGTATCGCCACCACTTCAGGACCCGTTGGAAGTGGTGGGACACATAGATAGACATCTCCTCCATCATATCCATAAAAATATTGGCGTATGTCGGAGCCATATTAGACCCCATAGCTGTTCCTTTAAGCTGAATATAATACCTCTCATTAAACAAGAAATAATTAGATGTCAAAATAAGCTCAACAAGTGTCATAATGAATTCACAAGATGTGCTATCATAGTCAGAACCAGATAACTTGCGTCTCACTGCCTCTAGCCCTCTATTGTGATCAATTGATGTGTATAGTGCTGTTACGTCAAACGAGACCAGTATTGAGCCTGTAGGTAAAGAGATTGACCTCAGTTTTTGCAAGAAATCTGAGGTATCCCTCACATATGATTTAGCACTAATCGCAAAATCCCTCAAGACTTTATCGACAAAAATGGATATATTATTCAACAATGACCCTCTGATATATATATATACTGTCGTGGCTCTGCGACAATTAGTCTACTCACCCTTGGAGAGTGAAGAAGCCTAAAGGTGGTTTCACACAGGACGATTATTGGGTAGACGAGTGTTAATATAACGCTCGTTGCCAATAATTGCCCTGTGTAAACAGGGGAACGATTAGCAAATGAGCGAGCCAACTGTTGATCATCTGCTGATCGTATCATTTAAAAAAAGTAAAAGATTATCCGTGTCTGCTGCGCATCTCCCTGTGTTAACAGGGAGATGCGCTGCCAACATGATAATAATGGATGGGGATGAGCGATCAGAGTAACGACCGCTCGTCCCCATCCATCTCTTTGTGTGACAGGAGCAAGCGAGCGCCAATCAACGATGTCTCGTTGATCGGCACTCGCTGCATCGGCTGCTTATCGGCCGGTGTAAAAGGGCCTTAAGAGTTAGAACAAACTTTTCTATGACCACCATGAGACAGTCATGGTGATCATCGGCTCCTTATCTGCCCAGATAATGAGCACAGTGGCTCTGTTATCTCTGTGCAAAAGCTTTGGACGGAGTGGGAGGTTCCGACACACGGGAAGGGAGCAAGGAGAGATAGAAAAGTGCAGGCTGTTTTATTGTGAGCAGCGCTGCACTTGTAAACTTAGTATCATAAAAAAAACACATGTTTGTTTTATGAAACTAAGTCAAAGAGGTGTCGGCACTTGTAGAGAGAGCCGACACATAGATTAGTGCAGGGCTACTCTCGCTGAAGCAGCTCTGCACTCATTAAAATCTGATGCACGCTGCAAACGTCTATATACGTGTCAGCTGCACGGGGCATCGGCAGTTGGAATGTATATAGCCGTATGGCAGTCGTGAAGGGGTTAACCAAATTTAAACAAAGTTAAGGGTGGACACATCTGTATGTAGAGAAGGAGGCATTTTCCTTTAACAAGATATTCTCTTTGCATACACTAATGATAAAAGGAAACGAAAAATGTAAATACATAAAGTGTTGAGTAACTTTGTAAATAGATTGTATAACTTATCTTGTACTGATTTACAATTTTGCAGGCTACAGAGCTGAAATACGGCAAGTGCACTTTTTACATCAGGTGCTGTACAGTAACTTGTGGTCAAAGATGGATATGCTGCACAAGATTTCTCAGAAAAAGTAAAATTTGCCACATCTGTACAGTAACACTTTACAATTACGGAATTGACTATTGACGTGGGGACATTTTTAAGCTATTCTGGTGTCCAGGGTACCTTTATATTAAACTAACTTTATATAACTAGCTGTCAATTTGTGTTTCATCAATTAATATTTAGAGATTTATACCAACTATTGTCTAAAGTAATTTGGTGGGGGAGCACTTAAAAAAACAAAACTGTATACTATTATTATTAGGAGCATTTTAGCATAAGGTATAAATTAAATCTACACAGTATTCTTTTAAATTACATATTTATACTGTTGCTATGGGAATTTGGCTGATAGTGTACGGGTATTGTATTACGCAAAGTATTTTTTTTTAAGTCTTTTGTGGTTCAATATATATACAGAATGTGTAGTGTGAATTATTTGTATTGTTTAGATTCATGTTATGTTAAGAATACCATTATGTAGTAACACATTTGTTTCATCGCTTGAATCGCAAAGGCCCTAATGCAATAGTTTCTTACCACAGAGTATTTAATAGATTAATTGTAAAGTTAAAGATTGCTACATCTAAACAAACATGTAAATAAAACATATACCTCCAATAGAAGCCACCTGCCAGCCATCCGTTGCCCATAGACTCCCATGTTAAGAAAAAGTGTATGCTTCTAACATATACTTTTTTACCTGATGGCACGAGATTGTGTTAAAGTTGGTATCATGATGAATTGTATAATTTAATGCAATTTTAAAAAAAAGGACGAATGAACACGACTGTATGTTAACATAGAAGTTAAATATATATATATAAACAATGGATGTACATAGCAGTCATATAGAAATCTGAGGTGTTAAGTTGTACCTTGTGTTAGGGTATGTGCACACGTGAACTGTCTTTTACATCTGAAAAGACAGACTGTTTTCAGGGGAAAACAGCTGCGTCGTTTCAGACGTAAAAGCTCCTCCTCGCATTATGCGATGCGTCTTTGACGCCCGTAATCTTGAGCTGCTCTTCATTGACTTCAATGAAGAACGGCTCAAATTACGTTGCAAAGAAGTGTCCTGCACTTCTTTGACGAGGCAGTCATTTTACGCGTCGTTGTTTGACAGCTGTCAAACGACGACGGGTAAATGACAGGTCATCGGCACAGTACATCGGCAAACCCATTCAAATGAATGGGCAGATGTTTGCCGACGCATTGTAGCCGTATTTTCAGACGTAAAATGAGGCATAATATGCCTCGTTTACGTCTGAAAATAGGTCGTGTGAACCCAGCCTTACTCTCATAGTGACATCCATGTAATGATATATAAATCTATACGAACATAAGCACATGCTAAGACGTGATCAAAATGTATTTTCCCTGAGGAAATAAAGAGGACGACAAAACCTAGTGTAGCTATATAATACCAAAAAGCAAGTGTCAGATTTAACAAAACTACTTATCCATACGTGATCAATAAAAATAATTAATTATCTCCATTTTCCTTGGAATAATAATAACCATAAGATATACTAGTGTAGCTAAAGAGTGCTGTAAGTTCTGCATATATATCACACTTCAATGTTTCAGATCATCAAACTACTCTTAATACTAGACACAATGCTGTTTAGACCTACCTGGCCCTATGTGAAAAGTAATTGCCCCCTCCGCTATTAAATCAAATAGTTAACCGAGCTCAATTAACAATTGGGTTAAATTTGATTTGCCACACCCAGGCATGATTACTGCCAGACCTGCTGAATCAAAACATCACTTAAATAGAACCTGTCTGGCAAAATAAAGCCAGCTAGAAGGCAGGGTTGCAATTCAAATTTTTAACAAGCTCCCTGTTTTGCGGACAAAGACATCGGGGGGGGGGGGGGGGCGTGGTGTATCACACCATGTAAAATGAATCTAGTAATCAAATAAAACAATTACAATATTCCAAATACACTCTATATTAAAGTGGACTCTAATAAAGAAATTCCCTGTCCAGAATGTTTAACTGGCTTAGTACATATATACGTCATAACAACGAAGCTCACTACATCTATACAACACCAGAACCAAGCTCAGTGCATATATATACAGCACCAGAACCAAGCTCAGTGCATATATATATATATATATATATATATACACACAATACCAGAACTAAGCTCAGTATATACAGAAAAAAAAAGAACAAAGCCATGTACAAAATTACAGCACCAGAACAAAGCTCAGTACATAAATACAACACCAGAACAAAGCCCAGTACAACTATACAACTCCATAACCAAGCTCGATACATATATACAGCACAAATGAGAAGCTCAGTACATATATCCAACTCCAGAACCAAGCTCAGTACATGTATATATGTTTTGAGCTTTGTTCTGGTGCTGTATATATGTACTGAGCTTTGTTCTTGTGCTGTAAATATGTACTGAGCTTGGTTCTGGGGCTGTATTTATATGCTGAGCTTGGTACTGGAGTTGTATATATGTACTGAGCTTCTCTTTGCTGCTGTATATATGTATTGACCTTGGTTGTTATGATGTATTTAACTTCAGAACCAAGCTCAGTACATATTTACAGCACAAGCACAAATACAGCTCAGTACAGAGATAATTTGCAAATTAATTTTAACCCCTGCCATATAAGTGTGTACAGCATAAAACTACAGCTCCCAGTATAGCCTTAACAATGATAATGATATGCTGGAAGTTGCTGTTTCACAAAATAGAACGATACACCCATCATCTCGCTGAAGATCATGCAGTGACTACAGTACTGATCAGTCACAGGCAGAATAGACATTTCAATTTAGTGACTCAGGTGACGTCTTCTCAGATTGGAGTAGTTCTTTTTCTCTTTTCTTCTGCATCCGGTCCAGACCTCAATGATGACACCTCCCGGCCATGACCCATTTCTGCAGTTTTCCGCTCAGATGTCTTCAGAATCTCACTTTGCCAGCATTTCCGCATCTATAAACTAAGATCAAATTCTCATGGTGTCACACCCTATGCCCCTGAATGTAATAGTACCATACACTGTGCCCCTGAATATAATAGTACCATACACTATGCCCCTGAATATAATAGTACCGTACACTGTGCCGTGAATAAAATTGTCTTAAACATTGTAAAATAATGCAACACACAGTGTCCACTGTACATCATGTCCCTTGTAGATGGTGCCCCTCATAGAGCCCCCTGTAGGCAGTACCCCTTATAGAGCCCTCTGTACACAGTGCCTCTCATAGAGCCCCCTGTAGACAGTGCCGCTCATAGTGCCCTCTGTAGATGGTGCTCCTGTAGAGTTCCCTGTACATAGTGCCCCCTATAGATAGGGCCCCTTATAGAGTCCTCTGAGAATTGTACCTCTAGTAGATAGTGCCCCCTGTAGATAGGGCCCCTTATAGAGTCCCCTGTAGATGTAGTGCCCCCTGTAGATAGTGCCCCCTATAGAGTCCACTGTAGATTTTGTGCCCCCTGTAGATAGGGCCCCCTATAGATTCCCCTGTAGATTTAGTGCCTCCTGTAGATTTAGTGCCCCCTGTAGATAGCGCCCTTTGTAGATATGACCCCCTATAGAGTCCCCTGTAGACTTTGTACCCCCTGTAGGTTTAGTACCCCCTGTAGATTTATGGCCCCCATGTAGATATGGCCCCCCTGTAGAGTCCCCCCTAGATTTAGTACCCCCAATGTGGCCCACTGCAAAAGGAAAAAAAAAACTTTACAGGCTTACCTGTCCTCATTCCTGCGCCGTCCTTCAAGACGTCAGGCCTCATCCTGCGGAACGACGCAGCGCGCGATGATGTCATCGCTCCGACAGCATCATTGCTAAAGGGCCAAATGGCAAGGCTTCCTGAGCCTTGCCATGGCAGCACTAGGCAAATCAATTGTATCCGCTCCCTAAGAACGTGGATACAATTGAGTGCAGGGTACTGGTTCCGATCTCCGGCTTCATACCGGTCCTGTGAACCGGCTGTAATTTTGACAACCGGTTTGGGAGAACTGGGGCGTACCGGCCGGATTTCATCCCTGCTAGAAGATCTCAAAAAGCAGCACATGATGTCATGTTCTAAAGAGATTCAAATACAGATACCAAACAAAGTCTTTGAAATCTAACAGTCTGGATAGAGTTACAAAGCCATTACTAAGGCTCTGGGACTCCAGCGAAACACAGTGAGAGCCATTGCCCACAAATGGAGAAAACTTTGAACAGTGGTGAACCTTGCCGGGAGTGACCGGCCTACCAATATTTCACAGAGTGTGCATCAACGACTCATCCAGGTGGTTACAAAAAAAACAAACTGTTTGTCGTCGAAAGAACTGCAGGTCTCACTTGTCTCAGTTAAGGTCAATGTACACGATAACACAATAGAAAAGACACGGGGCAAAAATGACATCCATGGGAGAGTTGCATCGCACAAACCACCTCTGGCCAAAAAGACCACAAAGGCTCATCTCGCATTTGCTCAAAGAAAATTGCTAAAAAAAAAAAACATCTAGATGATCCCAAAGACTTTTGGGATATTATTCTGTGGACTGATGAGTCAAAAGTGGAACTTTTTGTAAGTCATGGGTCTCATTACATCTGGTGTAAAGCCTACACCGCATTCCATTATAAGAACATCATACTAAAAGTCAAACATGGTGGTGGTAGTATGATGGCCTGGGGCTGCTTTGCTTCCGCAGGACCTGGAGTGGCAAAGTCAAAATCTTGCAGAAAAATGGACAAGGAGGCAGCACTTCCAAAACGTAGAAAACTTTTAATCACCCATGCAATGTTTCAATCCCTCAGGACCTTTCTCAAGCATAAGCACTATGCTTGAGAAAGGTCCTGAGGGATTGAAACGTTGCATGGGTGATTAAAGGTTTTCTAAGTTTTGGAAGTGCTGCCACCTTGTACATTTTTCTGCCTGATATTGAGGCCTTGGACCGGGTTCTGAAGAGGCGTGCACCGCTCTGGCGGTTCACTGCTGTGGTAGTTCTCTACTAAAGTCAAAATCTTGTTTCGAATCCCAATGAGATGCTGTGGCAAGATCTTAAATGGGCAATTTATGCTTCAATAACCCCCAATGAAGCCAAATTAAAACAATTATGCAAAGAATACTGTGCCAAAATTCCTCGACAGCGATGTAAAAGACTCATCACAAGTTATCACAAAAGTTCGATTGCAGTTGTTACTGCCAAGGGGGCACAAGCAGTTATTAGGTTGAGGGGAGGCAATTACTTTTTCCCAAGGGTGATGTAGGTTTTGTATAAATCTTTATCCTCAGCAAATGTAATGCATTTAACAGCTGCATTTATTTTAATTGTTTTTATCTTATATTAAAATGTGTTGGATGATCTGAAACATTTAAATGTCACAAATTAGCAAAAAGAAATCGGATGAGGGGCAAATAATCTTTCCCAGCACTGTAGGTAAGTAATACGATTTGTTGTTTTCAACGTCTTTTGTATGATACGACTCCTGGGGATATTTTGAGCTCCGCAATCTATAATTGAAAAGACTCCAGCTAAAGTGAGATGTTCAGACCATACTGGTGGTTGCTGCAAATAAATCCCTGTAGTATCACAAGCTACGTCGACTGTAGCCACAAAAATTGAACAATTCACATGTACACGGAAATTAATTATTAATTACGTTTTCCTGGTTAAATAAATCCCTCTATTACTTTCAATGTTTTCTGCTGAGTGTGAACTTTTCCGTTCACTGACAATGTATTACATCCTCCAATATATCTTGTTTCCATGGTAACTCCAATGATCTTCCTTTGCATTCCTAGCATTTCATACATCGCACAGTGTGAGGTTGCTGTGGTGATCCCCTAGTCATTTTTTGTTAGTTTGTGGTTAATTATTATATTCCTGTTTTGTAAGGCTTCATACGTCGTTCTTTCATTTTCTCCATCAAAGGTTCATTGATTCCAAATCATATTGAAATATTATACTTCTAATTTATTATGTATCTTGTGCAGCTAACAACGTATTCCTCATATTCTAATAGTACAGGCTTCTCTAGGCTTTGGGGCTTAGTTCTTATGTCCAGTCTCATAACATCCTCATAAAATAATCATGCTGTGTAGTCAAACAATTTTGGTTGTGCTCCCAATTGCCGTGATGTAAAGTATTATAGACATAAACGCTGTCATGTACGACACTATGTATTTGTTAAAACCGGGATATGAAAAAAAAAAGTCTGCAATCTATTTGGAAATAACAGGCAAATCATATAACTTTCACTATGCCATCTTAGAAAGGGCATGTTCAATTAATGGTGGTAAAGTCATAGATCCCCATTCCTCATAAGCATTCATAGTCACCCACAGATATCTCCCCACTTCTGTACTTCTTCACAGCATATAGTCATACAAGAAAGGAGAAAGAGAGAAACTGCAGCCACATCCCCCTCCTGCCTGCCTATATTTACTGTACCACTCACTGTATCACTGTATAGAGTTACTGTATCACTCTATACAGAGTTTTTGGATAAAATGAATATAATACGAGCCTGTAGGCACTGGAAGTGGAATTACATATTGCTGGAAGGTTGGAAATATGCCACATAAATAGATAAATAGAATTGGACTGACCTGAGCCCATTTATTGCCCATAAACAGGTATTTTGTAGATTTAAAGAGGTTATCCAGGTTCTTAAAATTCTGTACTCATTTTTTTAATTTTTTGCAAATGTCCTGAAATAAAAAACATATCAGGACTCCCCTTTCTTTCCCCCCAGCGATCAAGTGCTGAGGCTTCGGTGGTTGTTTACATGCAGGCAGCATTTGACCACTGCAGCCAATCAGAGGGCTCAGCAGTCATGTGTTATATTCCTGGCATGATGCCAGAAATACTATTAGTCACTGCTGAGCCCGCTGATTGCAGCAGTCACAAGCCGCCTGCATGTAAACAATCACCGGGAGGGCCGCCAGAGCCTCAGCGCTTGATCCCCGTGGCAAAGGCTAGGTGAGTACTCTTTTTTTTTTTTTATATCAGGATATTTGCAGCTATTAGTAAAAAAATTTAAGAACCTGGATTAACCTCTTTAAGATGTTATTTTAAAGGGTACAGTAAGGCTCTTTACAATATACTTCATTAGAGGACTGAGGCTCCACTTGATAATGATTTCTGCCAAAAACCCTCACTGCACAGCTGCAATAAATAGCAGTGATCTCCTGTAGCGAAGCAGAGTGGCAAGTCTATCTTACTAAGCACCCATATTCATTCTGAGGCCTCTGTCACTAAGCTCCTATGAGAGACAGAACTATCTGGTGAGTATGAAAGCCTAGATGTCAGTGTATGTTCCCACGAGTCATTGAGCTGTAGAAAACAGGTCGTCACGCTCGGGCATAAACAGAGATATGGTGCAGGACCCAAACAGTGGCAGCAATGGAATGGTGAAGAATTCTAAAGTGAAGCATATTAAAAAGCTTATCATTTTAATATCTTGTACAGAATTTCCTCCTGACAAAAACCCCTTTAAGATGCCCAACTCTGAATCTTCTCAAGGCCTGTGTCTCATTATTTATAATCCAGGTCAGGAGCTGCCTGGATCAGGTTCCTCGAAATCATTTCATTATCTACTAGTATTAATAAGTCCTTTTCGACTAAGTTTTAGTCAACTGTATTCTGGTTACTTTTCTTTATTTTCTTTTGGTATTTAAGCTGGTTTATGTGGAACCATAAGAAATGTTAGGATGAATAGTACTACATATCGTTAAGTTTACCATAAGTTGAGAAAAGAAAGTTGAATGTTTTTGTATTATTATTGATTATCAGCATCACAGCGTATGGCCCCATGCACATGACCGTAAGTTTGATCCGCAATTATGGATCCGTAATTGTGGATAAAAATACTGAGCCATTCATTTTTATGGCCCATGGGCACGTTCCCGTATATATTTACGAGAAGGTGTCCGGGCCGTAGAAAGGATCTGCAAAAAATAGGACATGTCCTATTTTTGGAATTTACGGACCATGCTCCTATACTTTTATAATGGGAGCACGGCCCACAAATGCGAGTGACTGGCATAGGCCGTCTGTGCCCGTAGTTAGTACAGTTGAAAAAAGACACATGTCCATCAAGTTCAACCAAGGGATGGGAAAAGGGAAGGCCAAAATTTCTACACATTGTCATAGGAGCTGATATTTTTTCGTTCTAGGAAATTATCTAACCCTTTTTTAAAGCCATCTACTGTCCCTGCTGTGACTGCTCCTGTGGTAGACTATTCCATAAATTCACAGTTCTCACAGTAAAGAAGGCTTGTCGCCTCTGCAGATTGAAACTTTTTTTCCTCCAGACGGAGGGAGTGCCACCTTGATTTTTGAGGGGGTTTTACATGGAACAGGATTTCACCATATTTTTTGTATGTGCCATTCATATATTTATATAAGTTTATCATGTCCCCCCTTAGTCGTCTCTTTTCAAGGCTAAATAGGTTTAAAGAGGCTCTGTCACCAGATTTTGCAACCCCTATCTGCTATTGCAGCAGATAGGCGCTGCAATGTAGATTACAGTAACGTTTTTATTTTTAAAAAACGAGCATTTTTGGCCAAGTTATGACCATTTTTGTAATTATGCAAATGAGGCTTGCAAAAGTCCAAGTGGGTGTGTTTAAAAGTAAAAGTCCAAGTGGGCGTGTATTAGGTGCGTACATCGGGGCGTTTTTAATACTTTTACTAGCTGGGCGCTGTGAAGAGAAGTAACATCCTCTTCTCTTCAGAACGCCCAGCTTGTGACAGTGCAGATCTGTGACGTCACTCACAGGTCCTGCATCGTGACGGCCACATCGGCAGCAGAGGCTACAGTTGATTCTGCAGCAGCATCAGCGTTTGCAGGTAAGATCGACTTACCTGCAAACGCTGATGCTGCTGCAGAATCAACTGTAGCCTCTGGTGCCGATGTGGCCGTCACGATGCAGGACCTGTGAGTGACGTCACAGATCTGCACTGTCACAAGCTGGGCGTTCTGAAGAGAAGAGGATGTTACTTCTCATCAGAGCGCCCAGCTAGTGAAAGTATTAAAAACGCCCTGATGTACGCACATAATACACACCCACTTGGACTTTTACTTTTAAACACACCCACTTGGACTTTTGCAAGCCTCATTTGCATAACTACAAAAATGGTCATAACTTGGCCAAAAATGCTCGTTTTTTTTAAATAAAAACGTTACTGTAATCTACATTGCAGCGCCTATCTGCTGCAATAGCAGATAGGGGTTGCAAAATCTGGTGACAGAGCCTCTTTAAGTCTTTTAATCTGTCCTCATAACTTAGATTCTCCATGCCCCTAATTAGCTTCGTTGCTCTTCTTTGTATTTTTTTTCAAACACCAGGGCATCCTTTCTATGAACTGGTGACTGGAACTGAACTACATATTCTAGATGAGGCCTCACTAATTCTTTGTAAAGTGGTAATATTATATCCATTTCCTGCGAGTCCATGCCTCTTTTAATACATGACAATATTTTGCTGGCCTTTGAAGCAGCTGATTGACATTGCATGCTGTTATTTAGTTTGTGATCTACATGTACACCCAGATCCATCTCAACAAGTGACTCTCCCAGTGTAGCTCCCCTTAGGATATATGATGCATGCAGATTGTTGGTGCCCAGATGCATAACTTTACATTTATCTACATTAAACTTCATTTGCAAAGTGGTTGCCCAAACACAGTCTGTCCAAATCAGCTTGCAATTTACGAACATCTTCCATAGACTGAACTATACTACATAGCTTGGTGTCATCTGCAAAAATAGAAATAGTGCTATTAATCCCATCCTCTATATCATTAATAAATAAGTTTAATAATAGTGGTCCCAGCACGGAACCCTGGGGTACACCACTTATAACCGGGGACCATTCAGAGTAGGAATCATGGACCACAACTCTCTGGATACAGTCCTTGAGCCAATTCTGAATCCAATTACAAACTATACTTTCTAAACCTATAGTCCTTAATTTACCCATTAGACGTCTATGAGGGACAGTGTCAAATGCCTTTGCAAAGTCCAAAAACACATTATACCCACAGTGACCCCTCTGTCTAGGCTTCTGCTCACCTCTTCATAAAAACAAATCAGGTTGGTTTGACAACTTCTGTCCTTAGTAAAACTGTGCTGACTGTCACATATAATAAACATTTTTGTCACATAATCCTGTATATAGTCCCTCAATAGCCCCTCAAACATTTTTCCCACGATTGATGTTAAGCTAACTGGTCTATAATTTCCCGGGGAAGTCCAAGAGCCCTTTTTTGAAAATAGGCACCACATTTGCCCTGTGCCAGTCCCAGTAACTAGAGAATCTCTAAATATTATGAAGAGGGGGACAGAAATAACTGAACTAAGCTCTTCAAGAACTCTAGGGTGTAAACCATCTGGTACCGGGGACTTGTGCACATTTATTTTATTTAACTTAACTTAGACCATATCTACATTCAGCAAATTCAGTATATCAACTGATATATTAACAGCACTGGCACCGGCTACATCAGCTGCTCTTTCTTCTGTTGTGCATACAGAGCTAAATAACCCATTTAGTAACTCTGCCTTCTCTTGATTCCCTGTGACCATCTCCCCATTACCACTATTTAGGGGCCCTACATGTTCAGACCTTGCATTTTTGAATTTACATACAAGAATTTTTTGGGATTGGTTTTACTATCCTTGACCACCTGCCTTTAATTTAGTATTTTTGCTGATTTTTATTAATTTTTTACAGATTTTATTACTTTTTTACAGATTTTATTACTATTTTACAGATGTTATTAAGTTCTTTATAATTTACAAAGGCTACAACCGTACCCTCGGATTTGTATTTTTCAAATGTCCTTTTTCTTCGTCATATATTGCCCTTTTTACAGAAGGTGTAAGGCATGTGGGGTTTAATTTTAGTCATTTATACTTGTTACCTATAGGAATAAATTTTGCACTATAATTATACAAAGTATATTTTAAGATCTCCCATTTATTATTTGTACCATTATTTGACATTCGTTCTTCCCAGTCTATGTCCTGAATTGCAGCCCTCATCCTGGGGAAATTGGCCTTCTTAAAATTAAGTGTTTTTGCACTCCTAGCCTGTGTTTGTTTTTTACAGTATAGGTAAAATATAACTTTATTGTGATCACTGTTACCGAGGTTTTCATGAACATTGACATACCCAACAAGCTCTGCATTAATCGGAGCAATAAATCATAATGAGCACTCCATTTAGCAATTTTGTGTCTTGTAACCTCTTAAGGACATGGTCAATTTTGGCCTTGAGGACGGAATTTTGTTTTTTAATATTTCCCTCTTTGCATCCCGGCGCTCATAACTTTTTATTTTTCGTTCAACGTATCTGTATGAGACATTGTTTTTTGCCGAACAAGTTGTACTTTATCTAGGTCCCATTTTTTTATACATTTGCATTATCGTTTAATTTATATACATTTTTATTTTGGCAAAAATGCAGAAAACAAAGCAGTTCCACTGGGGTTTTCATTGGTTTCTTCTTTACACCGATTATCATAAATAATGCTATACATTTGTTGTACAGGTTGTTACGGTCATTACGACACCAAATATTTAAATATTATTTCATGTCTTGGGACTTATATTTTTTTACATTTATTTTTAATTCCTTTTACTTTGTTGTTTTTTGTTTTTTTAATCCTATAGGGGGATTTTTCATTTTTATCTTTATTTTTTAACTGTAATGTATTGGTATATATCTATATGCCAGTGCATTAGCCTGTGTACTTATATGTACACAGGCAGTTGTTAGGGCATACCTCAGTGTCCCAATGCGGCAAGCATCCTCTGCTCAGGACAAGTGTTCTCATCCTGTGTCGGCAACCATGTAATATTAAGTAACATATAAAAGAATGTGTTCACCACAGGAAAATTCCCTCCATATATACAAAACATCTTCATGTCCACTTTTAGGCTCTGTTTATACATGCATTGGAGGCTCCATTAAAGCCCCTGTCGCAGATGCAGTGCAAAATGCCAGAGAGAATAGTGACGGTGAAATGACCGAAACCTATTAAACTGAATCTTTTACAGTCAATGGTTTCCGTCAGGCGCCATTGGTGTCCATCATGTGGTGGAACAGAACAAAGGAAACCTGAACACAGGTAGAAACCCAGCCTTAGCTGTAATATACACGTTCCTAATATCATAGCACACACAGAACTGGTCATCAATAAGGTCAAATAGGCGATGTTCAAATCAACCCATAAGATATAGACCCTAGTGGCAAGTGATTGACTCAAAGGTATCCTCCAAATGGGGTAGTTGTCTGCTGCACTTTCGGGTCCCATTTTTGCATCAGAACCTAGGTCCACCATAAAATCCGCTTATATTCTGTTGGGCCAGTCCAACCATCATTAATATTTACATATGTCACTTTCTTAGATTAACCTACAGTTATTTTTTGGGTGATGCTTGTGTACCAAAAATGTTGCATGAATCTTATAAAAAATAAAATAAAATAACCCTTCATTTGAATTTTTACTGTGGAGCAGGAATGTAAGTCTTCATAAACTTTTAATAATGTCATATTCTCCGTTTACCTTTTATACAGTAACATTTTATGAGAAGACATCAGACAGTGTGGGAAATGTTTTATGGCTAAGCTTTCTTGAGCCTAAAGGTTTATATCTTTATTTCATTTGGAACAAAATTTGTTCACCTTTATGTATGCATGAGATTTTCTTAATGATTGTTAACGTATTAAGTCTATTCCCTGTACAACCATAAAAATCC
>NC_134690.1:179083594-179188594 GCF_050947455.1 Rhinoderma darwinii
AATGGAGATCGGGAAGGCGTTCTGCATTTCTGGAGCTTGAACAAGGAGTCAAAATTAAATCCCCAGAACAGAAGGAAACATTATACATTACCTTAGAAATACTTTATTATTCACACCGTCAGCTATCTAAAGCGTTCTAAATAAACGCCTGCTCCCCGGTTTAATAACTTTAGCAGAACTCTTGAATTAGCGTGTACAGTCTAAACCCTGCACATAATATGTGAGCCAGCAAATAACTGCAGTTCTATTTCATTACACAGATAATTATAGTAGCAAAAACTTTCCTTCTACTTTCCTTCAGACTCCAGAAACTTTCAAGAAGCAGGGAGTAAAAAGAGTTATTTTTGAATAATATATAAATGACACTCTGAAACGCCACTGTCATAAAAGAAAAATAGACTAGGACGCAAGACATGCCTCTTAAGAACTTGCTGCATCTTCGATGGTCCGTGCGCCACTAAATGAAAACTACGGCAGCCACACCCTTCCACTAAGCCCCATCCGCTTTTTAAAAGTGGCAAGAGCAGCAATAATGGCTAAAAAGATGCAATTTTTTAGACGTTTGGGCCATTTGCGACTTTTCTATGCCAATAAATTGGCATAGAAACCTTGTTAAATTACCCTCAATGACTTCACACACTGTAGTTCAAAAATTTCAATGACCTTTATACAGGGCCGATTCTAGCTTTCTGCTGCCTGAGGCGAAAATTTTAATGGCGCCCCCCAGATTATGATTGACATCCCCCTGGCTGTTCTACATCACTAGCAGCCTCCTTCAACTCCCTTGGCATGCGCGGTGCAGCGATGAAGCCTGGCAGAGTACACCTCGCTGCACGGTGGGTACCGAAGTAGTACAAGGCAATGGCGCATCCAAGAAAGTTGGAGGAGGCTGCTAGTATATGCATAACAGCCAAGGAGATGACAATCAAGTATGGAAAGGTGGGTTTGGAGGCAGGACTACGCGACTCTTCAGGATAGCGGCACCGCCTCATAACTTTTTAATGAGTACTTAGCATATAGTGTGCGCCGTTTTAAAAGTTGATTTATAAATTTTTCTGCATCTGAAAAAAACACACTGGGGAATGTTTGGAAATATTGCCAGGTCATGTATTAAAGCATGGTGGCGGTTCAAGGAGTTAAAACTACCTGACAGATTCCCATTAAATATACAATGGATTTTGGATATCAGACTCCTTTCAGCCTGCACGTGTGGATGTCGGTGGGGGTCGGTGAATAACCTCAGGGAGGCAATTGATTTGTACATGCTCCAATCGCTACACTAGCCTCACCCCACCCCAGCCTAAACCTCAACTGCCACAACTGTCTGCCACACTAGCCTTCTCTGCTGGACATTATTTTACACTTAAAGGGCCCTCGACCCAAATTTTTTTCTGTTGCTGATCGGTTGATCAGCACCGCCTGTACCTGCCGAAACTTGTTTGGTCCCGTCCCCCTTCCCCTCTGCTGAGCCACTGTGACATCGAGGGACATTTTGATTTTTTCGGGGTCAAGTTGAGATTACCGCAGTGATACTAACCACTTCTACTGTACGTGCTTTAAGACCACCTATGATTATGTAATACCCTTACAACTGTGGCGAGCTTGAATAGAGAAAATACTTCCGCTATGATATTTTCTTAGTTAATATGGTGAAAATAGGTCCGAAACAAACAGCTACGGTTTCGAGCCCACATCCACAACCTCCACAAGCAGAGATGGACAAATTTTTTAAAAAACAAGGGGGGAAGTCGGGTCACTCCAAACCACTCTCACCCATAAAAGACATTCAAAAACGTAGAGACCCCGAGCTGGAGCAAATGAGCGACGATGACCAAAATATAGAGGAAAAAGAACTCCCAGTCTCAAGGTCCTTTATGAAGCGAATATTGGCTACAGCACTTGAACCGCTTGCCAACGATCTGTCTGACATCAAACAAGAGCTTTTACAAGTTGGAAATAGAGTTGACACGCTGGAAAAGACGCAAACGACCTTAATCTCCTCCTCCTCTGATCTTACAACTTGCCTACAGTCTCAAGAAGCACACATTAATAAAATGTATTCCATACTAGAAGACCACGAAAACAGAGATAGGAGAAACAACCTGCGCATTAAGGGCCTGCCTGCGTCAATTGCCAACGAAGATATTCTTACCGCTCTGACCGAGACGTTTCAAAAATTCCTAGACCCAGAAGACCACCCAAACCTAGTTATTGAGAGGGCTCACAGATCACTCCGCCCAAAGCCATCCCCTTCAGATCCCCCAAGGGACATTATTTGCAAATTCTGGATTACAGAATTAAAGATCGCATCATACAGAAAAGCCGACTCTCACCAAACATTCTCTATGGAGAGTCCCAAATTGCTATCTTCCGGGATTTGGCATCCACCACTTTATACAAACGTCGGCTACTGAAACCCTTTACATCTACACTGAGATAGAGGCAGATTCCATTTCGCTGGCTCTTCTCGTTTGGTCCATCCTTCTCCATAAATGGAAAGAGATTCACAGCTAGATCCTCGTCAGACATCAGAAATATCTGCTCTGAACTTGACATATCTCTGGAGGCCTATCCCGACTTGGAAATGGTTCATGATGCAGCTCGTCTCCAACATATCCCTCAATTACCACAATGGGAAACCGTTCAGGCACCCAAAGGTCAAAGGGCACGACGCCGATCTCACAAGGCTCCAAGGTCCTTTTCATTGTCGGACTCTTCTTGAATACAAAGTATTTAACGTCCACTGCTTCAATCAACAGATTACACCTAGAAGCGGGCGGTTATATCCTTTCAAAGTACTGAATCGAGTGTGAACGGAGACTAACTACTATTTTTGTTGTTGTTATTTTACATAGCTAGTCTAGATTGAATCTGAGTACAAACCAGGTATGTGTTTTCCTTTTTTTTTTCCACTTATCACCGAGTTTCTGGACTACCTATATGTGACGCTATGTTGAGATGTCTACTTGATGCAACTCATACATGTGGGGTTTATGTAATATTGATGTCAACCATGTTGCATTTTATTTCTTCTAGTTGGGTTTATTTTTGAGGAGAGTATTATCTTCTCTCTTTGCTCTGCTACATCAAATGACGATTGTTCACTTACAACATTTGTTCATGGTGACACGACTCACCGATATTTCATCTACAATATTGTTACAAAATGTCCTATACATAGTTATGTTCCTTGTTCCCCTTCCCCATTTTACAAGACACATCCTTGAGAGAGATT
The DNA here is from genome assembly GCF_050947455.1 of Rhinoderma darwinii. Taxonomy (NCBI): domain Eukaryota; kingdom Metazoa; phylum Chordata; class Amphibia; order Anura; family Rhinodermatidae; genus Rhinoderma; species Rhinoderma darwinii. Next base: position 179,086,830 of record NC_134690.1, read on the forward strand.
CCGTGCCTAACGGTTCCGACTTGCAACGTCATTATGACTAGTTCTCATACAACGTGGTCAATAGTTTCTTACAATGTTAGAGGCCTAAACTCTCCGGTTAAACGCTCACAAATCCTTCAATATCTAAAAAACGAAAAAGCAGACATCATATTGTTTCAAGAAACCCACTTACGGGCCCATAAATCCCCATCTTTCCATAGATCACACTACAACACATGGTTTCACTCGCATTCCCCGACCAAAAATTCCTGTGGAGTCGCAATAGCTCTCGCTAAGCACGTACCCTTCGTCTTACAGGACTCACTCTTTGACAGGGAAGGCAGATATATATTTATAAAGGGGCTCTTAGCGGGGTCCCTTGTAACGTTGGGTAATCTATATGTAACTAATACCAATCAGGCTTCATGGATCCCGTCTGTACTGGACAAAGTTAGGCCCTTTATTGAAGGTACTTGCTTGATGGGTGGGGAGCTAAACGTAGCTCTGGAACCAAACCTTGACTCTTCTACAAAGAAATCCTCGCTTTCACACAGAGCCCTTGCACGAATTAAAAAATCAATGCAAACCTTCCCCTTAATCGATATGTGGCGTTATATGCATCCAAATGCGATAGATTATACGCACTTCTCATCTCCGCATAACTCATATCAGAGACTAGACTATCTGTTCCTTCCACTTTCGTTATTACCTAACATTGTGGAAGTACGAATTCTAACCACTATACACTCCGATCACTCTCCTCTACTGCTCCGCACCTCGCTAACGCATAGACCGGCTAGACAAAAGACATGGTCCCTAAACTAAAGTTTACTCAACTCAGAATCTAATAGGAAACGTGTTGCCTCGTCTATACTATCTTATTTCCAAATTAATACTACAGAGCAATGTCCCATGCCGGTGATCTGGGAGGCACGTAAGGCAGTGATTAGGGGTGAATTCATCTCTATCGGGTCGTATCAAAATAGTGTTAGAAGACGGAAACTTTCGGCGCTGTATGAAGAAATCTCTAACCTGGAGAGACAACACAAAAATATACAAACACTAGATATCCTTACCTCACTCACGGGTAAAAGACAGGCCTTAAAAGATTTACTCAATAAGCAGTCTGCCAAATGTTATTCTAACTGGAGAAATCCAATATTCATTCACGGAGATAAAGTCTCCAAACTCATGATTTCGTTGATAAAAAAGAGAAAATCCATGTCTTATGTTCACTCCCTGAAATTGCCTAATGGTTTGAAAACAAGCGACACAGACCTGATTTCAGAGGCTTTTGTAAATTATTACTCCTCCCTCTATCAAATTCGGTCTCAAGAGACTGATGGCAAGCGGAGCAATAGGAAACAAAGCATTAACTCATTTCTTGCGTCTCTAACTTTGCCCCGTCTCTCCCCTACACAACAAACCATTCTGCAGAAACCGGTTACGAAGTCTGAGCTTCAGTCTATCCTGTCGAAGTGCCCTTCGGGAAAAAGTCCAGGTCCAGACGGACTTCCCATTCACTACTATAAAGTATTCCAGAAAGAACTACTACCCCATCTCCTTAGCTTGAGTAACTCTATAATTAACACAGCATATATGAAACAAATCACAAATATTAAAAGATGAGTCATGAATAAAAACGTTCATCTAATGCAAGAGATATATGTACAAAGATGGGTGAGATTACACATGTGAACAATGTATAGCTGCTATATTGAGGAAAACAGACTGATTAATTATACAATCAAAGCGATAATGCAAAAAGTGACATTTGAAATATGGCAATAAGCATGATAGTGTAAGTTTAGTAATATAGTCTATGTTGAAAAAGACGCTAACAGTCTTATGCCGAAAAACATGATATCGCTAGAAAGCAGAACCATTGTAAATAAATATCACTCTAAGTGAGTATTGTTTAGACAAAGCAGCATGGGGAAAGAAATACAGCCAGTCACATACCCATAGTGATATCTCTGCCAAGAGAGATCGTCAGACCCGACGCGCGTTTCGGCGGGATGCCTTCGTCCGGGGGAGGCAACCCCCGGACGAAGGCATCCCGCCGAAACGCGCGTCGGGTCTCACGATCTCTCTTGGCTGAGATATAACTATGGGTATGTGACTGGCTGTATTTCTTTTATTACTAAACTTACATTATCATGCTTATTGCCATATTTCAAATGTCACTTTTTGCATTATTGCTTTAATTGTATAATTAATCAGTCTGTTTCCTCAATATAGCAGCTATACATTGTTCACATGTGTAATCTCACCCATCTTTGTACATATATCTCTTGCATTAGATGAACGTTTTTATTCATGCTTTGCATTACTCATCTTTTAATATTTGTGATTTGTTTCAATAAAGTTTGTAATTTTTTCTCTGTCATATATGCTGTGTTAATTGTACCCCACACTTTATATTCTATACATTAGATGTTGAGGGTCAATGCACCAAGGAATACTTGGTTTTACCAAAGATCTCATCTTTAATTTAGTTCACGACATGTTCTTTTGTCACCTACATTAGCGAGATCGCTTCCTGTCTGTACCAATAGGTTCTTGTTGAGTAACTCTATACTACAAGGTTCTAGCTTTCCTAGACAGACTCTAGAAGCGCATATTACTCTGATTCACAAAGACGGCAAGGACCCTGACTTATGTAGTAACTACAGACCTATCTCCCTCTTAAATACCGACCTGAAATTATTCGCAAAACTTTTAGCTAATCGTTTAAGTCCGATGCTACTGGACTTGATTGCTCCTGAGCAAGTGGGATTCGTTTCGGGCAGGGAAGGGAAAGATAACTCTCTACGACTATTGCACTTATTACAGTTATCTAGGGAGAAGAGCAGTTCTATGACATTCCTGAGTACTGACGCAGAGAAGGCCTTCGACAGGGTAGACTGGACCTTTATGGAAGAAACCTTGGACCGTTTTGGAATTCCTAAAATTTTCACTCAGGCTATATTACAAATGTATACCACTCCAACAGCTAAACTTCGTATTAACGGAACCCTTTCATCTAGCTTTCAAATCCTAAACGGAACTAGGCAAGGCTGCCCGCTCTCGCCACGTCTGTTTGTCCTTGTGATGGAATCATTAATCCAAAATATCAGACAACACCCAGATATAAAAGGTATCACAACTCAATCTACACATCACAAGACAGCAGTATTTGCAGACGATTTACTCATAATCATGTCTGACCCGATTACAGAAATACCGGCAGTTCTTGAAATTTTTTCAAAATTTAGTGCTTTGTCCAATTTCACAATCAACGCAGATAAATCCGCAGCTTTAGGGATTAATGTCTCTAATTCTATGATACGTTTACTAGAATCCCGATACCCAATTAAATGGCCTCCAAAATGTATCACGTACTTGGGAGTCAAATTGTGTAAACATTGGCCTGACCACTTTGTCCTAAATTATTCCCCTCTCCTGTCAGTTACTAAATCCATCATAGAATCCTGGTTAGCTCCCTTTATTTCCTGGATGGGCAGGAAAAACTTGATTAAGGGGTTGATACTCCCCAAATTTAACTACCTATTCCAAATGTTACCTATTCACATTCCACAATCTTACTTCACGAAACTTCTCTCAATGTTATTTCACTATATTTGGAATGGCAGGCACCCCAAAATTAGAGCAGCGACACTTTCACTACCTAAATCCCTGGGAGGAATTGGTGCTCCTGATTTTAAGAACTATTATCACACGGCTTCTATATCCAGGACTGTAGACTGGTTTCGGAAACCGGAGAATAAATTATGGGTCTCAATTGAGGAACTCCTAGCTCCTGTTCCTCTCAGAGCATTGCTACTTGCACATCCAGATAGCATAACAAACCTTTCATTCAAAAATGTTCTTACCAAGTTAACAGTTAAATCACTCTCTCTCTTTAGAGACCTGCTGGTTCCCACACCGTCCCCACTGACACGTATCTCAGACTTGATCGATTTATAACACGAGGGTTTGGGAAGTCACACTAATAACCCTTCAGTCAAGTTGACTGTTACTCTAGACTCCATACTAGAGGATGGGACGATTATATCCTTACAGACTTGGTCTGAAAACCCAAAACTACCGAATCTTCATCTAATGCCCTATATGTCCCTAAAACAAGCAATCCTACCATAACTTACAGCAGGGTCCTTGGAAAGGCCCTTGACTGTCTTTGAGTCCCTCCTGGGACAAGTAAAATATCCACGGAAATATATTTATCAGATATATATAAATTGTTAATCACTAGTAGAGATGAGCGAACTTTTCAAAAGTTCGGTTCGGCTAGTTCGCCGAATTTCACAAAAAAGTTTGATTCGGACCGAACTAGTTCGGACCGAACCTGTCACTTCCGTGCGCCGAGCATGCTACTGTCCAGGGTGCTGATAGAGTTAATGGGCTGCACTAACTCTTTCAGCAACCTTGACAGTACATGATCGGCGCACGGAAAATAAAATTTTAATGTAATAAAAAAATAAAAATAATATGTTCGTACTTACTTTCCTCCTGTCCGGCCTCCAGCGATGACGTTTCATCCCTTTCGCCGCTGCAGCCAATCACAGGCTGTAGTGGCGGTCACGCACGTCAGGATGACGCTTCATCCCACGTGACCACCTCTGCAGCCAATCACAGGCTGCAGCGGCGACATGGATGAAACATCATTGCTGGAGGCCGGACAGGAGGAAAGTAAGTATGAACGTATTATTTTATTTTTTTGGCATGTATGTATGTTGTCATGTATGTATGCATGTATGTATATATGTGCATGTATGTTGGCATGTATGTATATATGTGCATGTGTGTATGTATATTTGCATGTATATATTTGCATGTATGTATGTATGTTTGCATGTATGTATGTTTGCATGAATGTATGTTTGTATGTATGTTTGCATGTATGTATGTTTGCATGAATGTATGTTGTCATGTATGTATGTTGTCATGTATGTATGTATGTATGTATGTATATATGTGCATGTATGTTTGCATGTATGTATATATGTGCATGTTTGTATGTATATTTGCATGTATATATTTGCATGTATGTATGTATGTATGTATGTATGTTTGCATGTATGTATGTTTGCATGTGTGTATGTTTGCATGTATGTTTGCATGTATGTATGTTGTCATGTATGTATGTATATATGTGCATGTATGTTTGCATGTATGTTGGCATGTATGTATATATGTGCATGTGTGTATGTATATTTGCATGTATATATTTGCATGTATGTATGTATGTTTGCATGAATGTATGTTTGTATGTATGTTTGCATTTATGTATGTTTGCATGTATGTATGTATGTATGTATGTTGCCATGTATGTATGTTGTCATGTATGTATATATGTGCATGTATGTTTGCATGTATGTTGGCATGTATGTATATAGGTGCATGTTTGTATGAATATTTGCATGTATATATTTGCATGTATGTATGTTTGCATTTATGTATGTTTTCATGAACGTATGTTTGCATGTATGTTGTCATGTATGTATGTTGTCATGTATGTATGTATATATGTGCATGCATGTTTGCATGTATGTTGGCATGTATGTATATATGTGCATGTTTTTATATATATTTGCATGTATATATTTGCATGCATGTATGTATGTATGCTTGCATGTATGTATGTATGTATGTATGTATGTATGTATGATGTCATGTATGTATGTATGTATGTATGTATGCATGTTTTTATTTTTGCATGTATGTTTGCATGTATGTTTATATATGTGCATGTATGTAATTATGTTTGCATGTATTTATGTTTGCATGTATATTTGTGCATGCTTGTATATATGTATGTATGTATCTTTGCATGTTTGTTTGTATGTATGTATGTTTTCATGTGTGTGTATGCATGTATGTATGATAGTTTGCATGTATGTATGTATATATGTGTGTATGTTTGCATGTATATATGTGCATGCTTGTATGTTTGTATATATGTCTGTATGGCCATGTATGATACTGTCTGCTGGCGCTCTGTATCTAAGTCAATTTCGCGGCAGGCTTCTATACATGGTATAACAGTCAGTATCACACATTAAACTCAATCTAAGCCTACGACATGTTTTATTTCATTATTATTATTTTTTTACAGGTTTGGTGTTTGGACTACGTCGGTTTCGAGGACTACTTTGATGACTGTTTTTTTCTACAATAAAATGGTTAATGAGGGTTGTGTTGGGGGTGCTTTATTTCAATAAAATATTTTATCTATATCTTTGTCTTTTCTTTTCAAATTTTATTACTACCACTTTAGTAATGGCTGCTGTCTGAGTGACAACATCCATTACTAAGGCGAGGCTTAGTGTTAGCCGGTGCAGAGGCTAACACTAACCACCATTGACAGGCTAAGGCAAAGGGTTGAATCCAGCGATGTAGAGGATAAAATGGAAACTTATTCCAAGTTTACTGGTATCAAGGTTTAAAAAGGTCCAATAAGATGGAGTCCTAGTGTGCAGACAGGAGTGTGTATCGGTCCAGTCGTGAAGCCTACGCGTTTCAGACGTTGTGCACGTCCTTAATTATGGCTGTTCTAACCACCATTATTACCCCGGTACCCACCACCACCAGGGGTGCCGGGAAGAGCCAGGTACGATCCAGTACCCGACCATCTGTTGTGATGGTCGGGCTCTGGGGCGGCCGCAGGCTGGTATTATGAGGCTGGGAAGGGACAAAAACAGTGGACCTTCCCACCCTTGTAATGCTAGGCTGCTGCTGCTGTGTTGTACCTGGCTGGTTATAAAAGTGGGGGGGGACCCCACGTCATTTTTTTTAATTATTATTATTTATTTATTTTTAAAAAGACATGGGGTTCCACCCAATTTATCATAACCAGCCACATACAACACAGTGTTATTAGCCTGGGAATGGACAAAACCAGTGGCCCTTCCCACCCATGTAATGCCAGACTGCTGCGGCCTTGTATATGTCTGGTTATTAAAAATGTGGGGGACCCGTCTATTGTTAAATTTGTTAAATTAAAAAAAAAAACGACGTGGGGTCCCCCCCATTTTTATAACCAGCCCGATACAACACAGCAGCAGCAGCCTAGCATTACAAGGGTGGGAAGGTCCACTGTTTTTGGCCCTTCCCAGCCTCATAATACCAGCCTACGGCCGCCCCAGTACCCGACCATCACAACAGATGGTCGGGTACTGCATCGTACCAAGCTCTTCCCGGCACCCCTGGTGGTGGTGGGTACCGGGGTAATAATGAGTGGTTAGTGCTAGCCTCTGCACCGGCTAACACTAAGTACCGCCTTAATAATGGACGCTGTCAATCAGCCAACTGCCATTATCTAGGCACTAATAAAGTTTAAAAAAAAACACAAAGACAATTCTTTTTTATTGAAATAAGAAATCCCCAACAAAACCCTCGTTAACCATTTTATTACAATTTGAAAAAATGTAGATCTACGCAGTAGTCCAACGAATCGAAGATGTAGTCCAGTCGGTACATCAAAATCTGCAACAACATAAAAAAACAGTTATCAATGTGAACAATAACAATACTTCTACTCACCTACACACATATATACACGCACACAAACAACCATACACACACATATACACAAACACACACATATACACAAATACACACATATAAACAAACACACCCATATATACACAAACACACACACATAAACACACTTATACAAAAACACACACAAACATCTACACACAAACATATACACAAATGCACCCATATATACACACACATATACACAAACACACCCATATATACACAAACACACACATAAACACACACCCATATACACACATATACACAAACACACACATATACAAAAACACACACACACACACACACACACAAACATATACACAAATACACCCATATATACAAACATATACACAAACACATATACACAAACACACCCATATATACACAAACACACATAAACACACATATACACAAACACACATATAAAAACAAAAACAGACAAAGACACATACCCAAACACACACACTCTTTCTTTTAAATGCTGCTGGGGAACCCGCTCGATCCACTATATAAGGCTGCGCTATAGTGCAGCATTTAAAAGAAACAGGATCCTGACCTGTCCATAGAGTTTAAGGCAGCACAGAGTATTTCAGGAGATGAGCGTGCAGATTCAGTGCTGCTGTGAACTCTGCTCTTACCATTACGTAGCTCTCAGTCTGTTACCTCTCCTCCACTCCTGTCCTCAAGAACACCTTCACATGATGGTGGAGAGGTAACAGACTGAGAGCTACGTAACGGTAAGAGCAGAGTTCACAGCAGCACTGAATCTGCACGCTCATCTCCTGAAATACTCTGTGCTGCCTTAAACTCTGTGGACAGGTCAGGATCCTGTTTCTTTTAAATGCTGCACTGTAGCACAGCCTTATATAGTGGATCGAGCGAGTTCCCTAGCAGCATTTAAAAGAAACAGGATCCTGACCTGTCCACAGAGTTTAAGGCAGCACAGAGTATTTCAGGAGATGAGCACGGCCGGCCACAGGCAGCCGGTCGTTTTTCCAAGCCGTGCTCCCATTATGCACACGACTGTAAAAACACCCGTTATTGCGGGTCGTAATTACGACCCGCAATAACGGGCTCATAGACTTCTGTTACCCACGGGTACCTTCCCGTTTTCTCACGGGAAGGTGCCCGTGCCGTTAAAAAAATAGAACATGTTCTATTTTTCTATTTTACGGGCCGTGCTGCTATAATTAGGGTATGTTCACACGACAGCGAACGTAACGGCTGAAATTATGGGGATGTTTCCGCCTGAAAACATCCCCGTAATTTCAGCCGTAACGGCATGTGCAGGCACTTGAACGCCACGTCCTATAAGGACGTAATTGGTGCTGCTATTCATTGGAGTCAATGAATAACGGCTCCAATTACGGCCAAAGAAGTGACCGGTCACTTCTTTGACGCGGGCGTCTATTTACGCGCCGTCATTTGACAGCGGCGCATAAATATACGCCTCGTGTGAACAGACAAACGTCTGCCCATTGCTTTCAATGGGCAGATGCTTGTCAGCTCTATCGAGGCGCTATTTTCGGGCGTAATTCGGGGCAAAAACGCCCGAATTACGTCCGTAATTAGTGCGTGTCAACACACCCTTAGGGTATGTTCACACGCACTAATTACGGACGTAATTCGGGCATTTTTGCCCCGAATTACGCCCGAAAATAGCGCCTCGATAGCGCTGACAAACATCTGCCCATTGAAAGCAATGGGCAGACGTTTGTCTGTTCACACGAGGCGTATATTTACGCGCCGCTGTCAAATGACGGCGCGTAAATAGACGCCCGCGTCGAAGAAGTGACCTGTCACTTCTTTGGCCGTAATTGGAGCCGTTATTCATTGACTCCAATGAATAGCAGCGCCAATTACTTCCGTAATGGACGCGGCGTTCAAGCGCCTGCACATGCCGTAACGGCTGAAATTACGGGGATGTTTTTCAGGCGGAAACATCCCCGTAATTTCAGCCGTAACGGACGCTGTCGTGTGAACATACCCTTATAATGACAGCACGGCTCGCAAAAGCGGCCGGCTGCCCGTGGCTGGCCGTGCTCGTAATTACGAGTCGTAATTACGAGCACGGCCCGTAAAATAAAAAAATAGAACATGTTCTATCTTTTTAACGGCACGGGCACCTTCCCGTGAGAAAACGGGAAGGTACCCGTGGCTAACAGAAGTCTATGGGCCCGCTATTTCGGGTCGTAATTACGACCCGTAATAACGGGTGTTTTTACGGTCGTGTGCATGAGGCCCCGTAATGACAGGTGGCTACATGTGCGCACCCGTCATTACGGCAGCGTTGCTAGGCGACGTCAGTAAATAGTCACTCTCCAGAGTGCTGAAAGAGTTAACTGATCGGCAGTAACTGTTTCAGCACCCTGGACAGTGACTACCGATGACAATATAGAGTACCTGTAAAAAAAAAAAAGACGTTCATACTTACCAGGAACTCCCTGCTACCTCCAGTCCGGTCTCCTGGCCGTTGCCTTGGTGACGCGTCCCTCGCGACATCCGGCCCGACATTCCTTGATGACGATGTAGCCCATGTGAGCGCTGCAGCCAATCACGGGCTGCAGAGGCCTCTGCAGCCAATCACAGGCTGCAGAGGCCTCTGCAGCCAATCACAGGCTGCCGCGTCAGAAAAGAAGGTCGGACTGGAGGAAGAAGAGGGACTCGTCACCAAGACAACGACCAGGTACGTATGAAATGCTTTTTATTTTATTTTTAATCAGCAGCCTCTTTTCTCTATCAGTGATTGATAGAGATAAGTGGCTGCCGATTTATATAATATTTTTGACCGGGTTCGGTCAAAACGGGTTCGGCCGAACGCGGTGAAGTTCGGATTCGCTGCGAACCGAACTTTTCCGGAAGTTCAGATCGAAACCGGGTTCGGTTGTCCCGGATCGCTCATCTCTAATCACTAGGAATGTCCCTTTTAAAAGATCGTATATCGCGCTCTGGGAAAAGGATCTTTCCATTACCTTAAATAAAAAGGATACAAGTATTCTTTACAGAAATTCTCATGGTCCCTCCCAGTGTATCAAAACACAAGAAAACTCTTATAAGATAGTGTCTCGTGGTATACCATGCCGGATAAAACACACCTTTGGTACCCATCCATTCCAGACACATGCTGGAGATGTTTGGGGGAACCCGGTTCCTACATACATACTTGGTGGTCATGCGATAAGATCCAATGTTATTGGATACCTGTACTAGATTATATAGCGAAAATTTGTGACATTTTTATCCAAATACCCCCAGCTACCATTTTTCTTAATCTACCTATGGCACAATTAAATAAATCCACAAATATTCTAGTTAAACACCTCTTATCGGGGGCAAAACTTCTCATCTCCCAAACTGGAGATCGACGCAAGTTCCCACGCTCTTTCAATGGATAAACAAAGTGGGGCAAATTTACTATATAGAAGAAACAGCGGCACTCTCTAACCGCTCTTACACTAAATTTGCAGAGATCTGGATACCCTGGACAAGATTCCGGTCCTCAGCTCAGTTCTTGGATGTAGCCTTGGGTACCCATTAGTCAGATTTGATGGGACACATTGTAGGAACTGTTAGTTCGCGATTAAAGTTGTTAAACTGTAACCGACACTCATTGTCTCAGATAAAATTATCCTGTCAATCTCTCTCAACCCCTCCCCCTCGCTCCTTTTTCCCCCTATCCTCTCCCCTCCTGCTCCCCCTTATATTTGTGTACTTATATTATATCTCTCTAATGTATTGTTCCAATTTGGGTATTTTAACCTGAATGTTGTCATTGCTGCATATGTAAAGTTACAGTGTATCTAACGACACTTCTCATCTGTTTGGTTGTACCTTCATATGCTGTCAAAACACCTTTATGCAATTCAGTTGTATGATTTAATTTTGTTTAAAACAATAAAAAGAAAATTGAAAAAAAATAAAAATATATATATACAATGAATTGAAAACAACTCCATCTGACCTGCAATTTTGTTATTATAAATATATTCTATATAATTACAGTATTAGAACCAAGCTCTGAAACATATATATATACAGCACCAGAACCAAGCTCAGTACAAAAATACAGCACCAGAACAAAGCTCAGTACATATATACAGCACCAGAACAAAGCTCAGTACATATATACAGCACCAGAACAAAGCTCAGGGCATAAATACAAAACCAGAACCAAACTTCGTACATATATACAGCACCAGAATCCAGCTCAATACATAAATACAACACCAGCACAAATACAGCTCAATTTAGTGCAACTACTGCCGTATAGGTTTGTACGGCGTTAAAGTACAGCTCCCAGCATGGCATGAGCAATGGTAAGGATATGCTGGGAGTTGCTGTTTCAAAAAAGATCATACCACCCATCATCTCGCTGCAGATCATACAGTGACTACAGCAGGGCCAGCTCCAGGTTTATGTGGGCCCTTGGGTGACACAGACTTAGTAGGCCCCTTTGCGGGGGAACTCACGGCGGCAGTAAAATGGCAGAAAACGTCACTTTGTGCCCCCATATAGACGTAAGGTCCTGTTTATGATCCCATATAGAAGTTAGGCCCCCAGTTTGTACCCCCATACATTTAGTGCCCTCTGTAGATAGTGCTACACAGCCCCCCTTCCGGGTAGTGCAATACAGCCCCCTCCATGGTAGTGCCACACAGCCCTCCCAGGTAGTGACACACAGCCCCCCTCCCAGGTAGTGTCACACAGCCAGCCAGGTAGTGCCACACAGCCCCCACCTCCCAGGTAGTGCCACACAGCCCTCTCCCTGGTAGTGCCACAGCCCCCCTCCCTGGTGGTGCCACACAGCCACCCTCCCTGGTAGTTCCACACAGCCTCCCTCCCTGTAGGTAGATAATTGTAAAAAATAAAAAATAGGACCATCGGCGCTGCACGGATAGACAGAAAAATGGACGACTTAGGTGACCATCATGGCAAAGTTTAATGGAAGGGCTACGCGTTTCAACACCTCGTACTGGCCTGATGAAGACACCAGTTCGGTGTTGAAACGCGTAGCCCTTCCATTAAACTTTGCCATGATGGTCATCTAAGTCGTCCATTTTTCTGTCTATCCGTGCAGCGCCGATGGTCCTATTTTTTTATTTTTTACAATTATCCTCGGGACAACAAACCCCATTTGTTGTGATTTGGACTTGGCAGCAGCAGCTTTATTACCACTACTACCTTTGTGTCCTTGGGCCAGGTGAGCGTTTTCTTAACCAAGTTTGCTCCTCTGCCCCATCCTGCTTTTACTTTGCACTATGTGGCGCTGTGTCTCTTTTTATTTCTTATTTTAGTTCCCTGTAGGTAGCGCCTTTGTAGTTCCCTCTAGGAGTGGAATCCCCAGCCACAGCATTGCCGATGCTCTGGCTGGGGATTCAGATTCAGGAGAAACCCCTGATGTCACTGTCCATATATGATAAAGGAAGAAAAGAAAAAAGACACGGCGCCACCTTGTGCAGATCAATTGGCAAAGGTGAGACAATACTCCAAGAAATATGCTCACCTGGAACCGAAGTTTTTAAAGCGTGTAAATAAATAAGCCACAGTGCTGCTGCCAGATCCGAGTCGGTAACCAGAAGGGAACCGTTTGAGTAGAGACAATTGCAGGAGAAAAATGTGGATCATTCCAGGGGCGCTGCTGTGTGGTGAGAATAATGGGAGCGAAATCCAGAGGTATTGATAAGTTCAATTTAATTGCATGAGTGGCTACGCGTTTCAACGACGGACAGTCGTCTTCATCAGGCCAACTTGGCCTGATGAAGACGACTGTCCGTCGTTGAAACGCGTAGCCACTCATGCAATTAAATTGAACTTATCAATACCTCTGGATTTCGCTCCCATTATTCTCACCACACAGCAGCGCCCCTGGAATGATCCACATTTTTCTCCTGCAATTGCCTCACTGTCCATATATGGACAGTGTTGTTAGGGGCAACCCCAGAGCCATAGTCCCGGGCAGAGCACTTCCAGCACTCTGCCTGGGACTCCTGCTCTACTCCTGACATCACTGCCCATATATGGATAGTGATGTCTGGAGAAGAGCTGAAGTCCCAGGCAGAGCGCTAGTAAAAGCTCTGCACCGAGACTCTAGCTCTGGGGAAGCCCCTGACATCACTGTCCATACATGGCTAGTGATGTCAGGGGCAACCCCAGAGACGGAGTCCCAGAGCAGAGCCGCATCTAGCGCTCTGCCTGGGACTCCTTCTCTCCTCCTGACATCACTGTCCATATATGGAGTAAGGACAGTGATGTCAGAGGCTTCTCCAGAGATGGAGTCCCGGTGCAGAGCCGCTTCTAGCTCTCTGCCTGGGACTCCTTCTCCCCTCCTGACATCACTGTCCATATATGGACAGTGATGTCAGGGACTTCCCCAGAGATGGAGTCCCGGGGCAGAGCCACTTGTAGATCACTGTCCATATATGGACATTGATGTCAGAGGCTTCACCAGAGATGGAGTCCCAGTGCAGAGCCGCTTCTAGCTCTCTGCCTGGGACTCCTTCTCTCCTCCTGACATCACTGTCCATATATGGGCAGTGATGTCAGGGACTTCCCCAGAGACAGAGTCCCAGGGCAGAGCCACTTGTAGCGTTCTGGGACTCCTTCTCACCCTCTGACATCACTGTCCATATATGGACAGTGATGTCAGGGGCTTCCCCAGAGACAGAGTCCAGGAGCAGAGCCGCTACTGCTCTGCTTAGGACTCCTTCTCTCCCTCTCTCCGCCCGACATTACTGGGCATATATGGACAGTGATGCCGTAATGACATGGGCGAGTGGGCCCCCCAAGGGTAGTGGACCTTGGCCCTTGCCCCGGGTTTGCCGGGTGCTGACGCCGGCCCTGGACTACAGTACTGATTAGAGGCAGAATAAACATTTACATTAAGTGACTCACTGATGATGTCTTTTCAGATTCTAGTTGTTCTTTTCCTCTCTATCCGGTCCAGACCTCTACGATGAATTCTCCCAGCCACTGGCCATTTCTGCAGTTTGCCGCTCAGATGTCTTCAGAGTCTCACTTTTCAAACATTTCTGCACCTATAAACGAAGATAAAATACTCATGGTGACACACACTATGCCCCTAAATATAATACCACCATACACTGCACCTCTAATTATAATAGCGCCATACACTGTGTCCCTGATTATAATAGCGCCATACACTGTGTAATACACAAACACAGTGCTACCTGTAGATAGTGTCCCTATAGAGCCCCCTGTAGATAGCACCCAACATAGAGTGCGCTGTAGATATGCCACACATATAGTCTTCCATGTAGATTGTGCCCCACATATAGCCTCCCCTGTAGATTGTGCCCCATATATAGCCCCCACGATGCGGGTGTCGGCTGTATGTTACAGCCGACACTTCACAGTAACGTGTAATGACAGGGATAGGGAAACAGACAAGTGAGCCCTAATCTACCCGCCACTCAGTCCCTGCCTACTTGCAACGACCCGCCCTAGGCAACGGGGTACAACTGGGCGACGGTCCCTACACTCAATAAGTGCATGACAGACAACAGACAAGGAAACACAGAACAAAGGGAAACGGGGCAGTTGCCCACGGCAACACCGTGAGCAACAAGAGTAGGAAACGAGCCGAGTCAAACCAGGAGAGTACGAGGTGCCAAACGCAGAGCAGGAGAGTAGTGAACAAGCCGAGTCAAACCAGGAGTGTACGAGGTACCAAACGCAGAGCAGGAGAGTAGTCAGTAAGCCAGGGTCAATACGAAGCAGGGACAAATAGTTCAAGGAGCTGCAGCAGGGCCAGGAAACCAACAGAGAAGAATCACAAGCAAGGAGGAACAGGAAAGGCAGGTATAAATAGACAGAGGGCGGGAGCTAGCTCCGTCTGGCCAGGCTGTGATAGGCTCTCCCACTCCTAAGCCTGCCATCCTGAGTGGTGGAAGATGGAGTCAGTCTCACAGACATAGAAGCAGGTGCAGACTGATTACCTATGGGCGTGGATACAGAAGCTGTGCCTGGCAGATCCTTAACATAACGAGTGCGATCCCGCTGGTTTAACCCGTTAAATGCCGCAGTCAATAGCGACCGCGGCTTTTAAATCATTAGAAAGAGGGGGACGACCCCCTCTAGCAGCTCATCGTGCCCCCTGCAATGCAATTGCGGGGTGGCGATGGTTGCTATGGCTGCCTGGGGGCCTAATGTGGAATATAGAGAAAACCCAAACGCACTCCAAAGATATTCGACTGTATAGAATTTTCGTGGAAGAATTATTTATTTTCATTCATTCCAACATAGATAATTTGTACAAAACAAAATTCATGTACTGCAAGCGATAAGCGTTTCTTTTTGACGTTGACGTTTCGGCCTATCCAAGGCCTTTCTCACAATCGCTGCATATAGTTTCCAAGAAATAAATCGAGTAGATGGCGTCTGCCAGACGCTCAGAGTGTGGCCTAATGTGGGCCCCCATGTCCGCCATCTTAATAGAAGCCTGTCAGAAAGAAAATATACTGCAATACATTAATATTGCAGTATATAGTGCAAGTGATCCAATGATCGCTGGTTGAAGTCCCCTTGGGGCACTAATAAAAAAAGTTAAAATTAGTCAAGTAAATTTTTTTTTTGTAAAAATAAAAAATTAAAAGTTCAAAAAAAAAACCCTTTTCACATTTTCCCCTTAGAGCATAGTAAAAAAATAAATAAAAGTAGTAAAATATAGAAAAAACTATACTATTGCGGTATCACTGTGATGTATTGACCCGCAGAATAAAGTTAACATGTTGTTTTAATTGCACAGTGAATTCCGTAAAAACGAAGCGCAAAAAACAATGAAGGAATCGCTGTTTTTTTCATTTTCTACCCCACAAATAATTTTTTTCCTGTTTCCTAGTACATTATATGGCACAATAAATGGTGCTACGAAAGACTACAACTCATCCCGCAAAAATAAAGCCCTCATAGGACTATATCGACAGAAAAATAAAGACGTTATGGCTTTTGGAAGGTGGGGAGCAAAAAACAAAAAATAAAATCTGAAAGTTGCTTACGACGGCAAGGGGTTAAATGGTTTGCATACCCTAAAAAATCTTATGACATGTCACTGAGACAAATGAGAAATTGTTATTAGTTTGGGTCCAGGGAGTACAGCAGGTGTCTTAGAGCATTACAGTCCAATTGGTTTCTATCAGTTTTAAAACTAATAGTGAATGTGGCTATTATATTCGTCACAGATATATAGGCCAACTGAAGATGGCATGGCCTTTGCTCTTATCGTTAGAGATGAGCGAACCGGGACAACCGAACCTGGTTTCGGTCCGAACATCGGGAAAAGTTCGGTTCGCAGCGAATCCGAACTTCACCGCGTTCGGCCGAACCCGTTTTGACCGAACCCTGTCAAAAATATTATACAAATCGGCAGCCACTTATCTCTATCAATCACTGATAGAGA
The DNA here is from genome assembly GCF_050947455.1 of Rhinoderma darwinii. NCBI lineage: Eukaryota > Metazoa > Chordata > Amphibia > Anura > Rhinodermatidae > Rhinoderma > Rhinoderma darwinii. The sequence goes on from NC_134690.1 coordinate 179,103,769, forward strand.
AAAGAGGCTGCTGATTAAAAATAAAATAAAAAGCATTTCATACGTACCCGGTCGTTGTCTTGGTGACGAGTCCCTCTTCTTCCTCCAGTCCGACCTTCTTTTCTGACGCGGCAGCCTGTGATTGGCTGCAGAGGCCTCTGCAGCCTGTGATTGGCTGCAGCGGTCACATGGGCTGTATCGTCATCCAGGAAGGTTCGGCCGGATGTCGAGAGGGACGCGTCACCAAGGCAACGGCCAGGAGACCGGACTGGAGGAAGCAGAAAGTTCTCGGTAAGTATGAACGTCTTTTTTTTTTACAGGTTACTCTATATTGTGATCGGTAGTCACTGTCCAGGGTGCTAAAACAGATACTGCCGATCAGTTAACTCTTTCAGCACCCTGGACAGTGACTATTTAATGACGTTGCCTAGCAACGCTGCCGTAATGACGGGTGCACACATGTAGCCACCCGTCATTACGGGTAATATATTTTATAATGGGAGCACGGCTCGGAAAAACGACCGGCTGCCCGTGGCCGGCCGTGCTCATCTCCTTAAATACTCTGTGCTGCCTTAAACTCTGTGGACAGGTCAGGATCCTGTTTCTTTTAAATGCTGCTGGGTAACCCGCTCGATCCACTATATAAGGCTGCGCTACAGTGCAGCATTTAAAAGAAACAGGATCCTGACCTGTCCATAGAGTTTAAGGCAGCACAGAGTATTTCAGGAGATGAGTGTGCAGATTCAGTGCTGCTGTGAACTCTGCTCTTACCATTACGTAGCTAAGTTGTACCTCTCCTCCACTCCTGTCCTCAATAACACCTTCACATGATTGGCAAGTCACCACGTAATGGTATGAGCAGAGTTCACAGCAGCACAGATAATTTCAGGAGATGAGCGTGCGGATTCTGTGCTGCTGTGAACTCTGCTCTTACCATTACGTAAGTCAGTTGTACCTCTCCTCCACTCCTGTCCTCAATAACATCTTCACATGATTGGCAAGTCACCACGTAATGGTAAGAGCAGAGTTCACAGCAGCACAGAGTATTTCAGGAGATGAGCGTGCAGATTCTGTGCTGCTGTGAACTCTGCTCTTACCATTACGTAAGTCAGTTGTACCTCTCCTCCACTCCTGTCCTCAATAACACCTTCACATGATTGGCAAGTCACCACGTAATGGTAAGAGCAGAGTTCACAGCAGCACAGAGTATTTCAGGAGATGAGCGTGCGGATCTTGTGCGGGGTGGTGACTTGCCAATCATGTGAAGGTGTTATTGAGGACAGGAGTGGAGGAGAGGTACAACTGAGATACGTAATGGTAAGAGCAGAGTTCACAGCAGCACAAAATCTGCACGCTCCTCTCCTGAAATACTCTGTGCTGCTGTGAACTCTGCTCTTACCATTACGTAGCTCAGTCTGTTACCTCTCCTCCACTCCTGTCCTCAATAACACCTTCACATGATTGGCAAGTCACCACCCGCACAAGATCCGCAGGCTCATCTCCTGAAATACTCTGTGCTGTTGTGAACTGTGTGTGTGTGTGTGTGTGTGTGTGTGTGTGTGTGTAGATGTTTGTGTGTGTGATTTTGTATATGTGTGTTTGTGTATATGTGTGTATATGGGTGTGTGTTTGTGTGTTTATGTGTGTGTCTTTGTGTATATATGGGTGTGTTTGTGTATATGTGTTTGTGTATATGTTTGTGTGTGTTTGTGTGTATATGTGTGTTTGTGTATATATGGGTCTGTTTGTGTACATGTGTTTGTGTATATGTGTGTGTTTGTGTATATGTGTGTGTTTGTGTATATGTGTGTGTTTGTGTATATGTGTGTGTTTGTATATATATGTGTGTGTTTGGGTATGTGTGTTTTTGTTTTTATATGTGTATGTGTATATGTGTTAGTTCATGTATATGTGTGTGTATATTTGTGTGTTTGTCTCTTTGTGTGTGTGTTTGTGTATATCTTGTTGTGTTTGTGTATAACTGTGTATATGTGTTTGTGTATATGTGTGTGTGTGTGTGTGTGTGTGTGTGTGTGTTTGTGCATATGTGTGTGTTCGTGTATATGTGTGTGTTTGGATATGTGTGTTTTAGTTTGTATATGTGTGAGTTTGTGTATATGTGTGTGTTTGTCTGTTTGTGTGTGTGTGTGTGTGTGTGTATATCTTGTTGTGTTTGTGTATGGTTGTTTGTTTGTGTGTGCGTGTATATATGTGTGTAGGTGAGTAGAAGTATTGCTATTGTTCACATTGATAACTGTTTTTTTATGTTGTTGCAGATTTTGATGTACCGATTGGACTACATCTTCGATTCGTTGGACTACTGCGTAGATCTACGTTTTTTCAAATTTTAATAAAATGGTGAACGGGGTTTTGTTGGGGATTTCTTATTACAATAAAAAAGAATTGTCTTTGTGTTTTTTTTTAAACTTTATTAGTGCCTAGATAATGGCAGTTAGCTGATTGACAGCGTCCATTATTAAGACGGTACTTAGTGTTAGCCGGTGCAGAGGCTAGCACTAACCACCCATTATTACCCCGGTACCCACAACCACCAGGGGTGCCGGGAAGAGCTTGGCACGATCCAGTACCCGACCATCTGTTGTGATGGTCGGGTACTGGGGCAGCCGTAGGCTGGTATTATGAGGCTGGGAAGGGCCAAAAACAGTGGACCTTCCCACCCTTGTAATGCTAGGCTGCTGCTGCTGTGTTGTATCGGGCTGGTTATAAAAATGGGGGGGACCCCCACGTCGTTTTTTTTTTAATTTAACAAATTTAACAATAGACGGGTCCCCCACATTTTTAATAACATACATACATATATACAAGCATGCACAAATATACATGCAAACATGTATACAAGCAAACATAATTACATGCATGCACATATATATAAACATACATGCAAACATACATGCAAAAATAAAAACATGCAAACATACATACATATATATATACATACATACATGCCAACATACATACATGCCAACATACATACATGCAAACATACATGCATACAAACATACATACATGCAAACATGCATACATACATGCAAATATACATACATACATGCAAATATATACATGCAAATATACATACAAACATGCACATATATACATACATGCCAACATACATGCAAACATACATGCACGTATATACATACATACATACATACATACATATATACATGACAACATACATACATACATACATGACAACATACATACATACATACATACATACATACATACATACATGACAACATACATACATGCCAACATGCATGCATGCCAACATACATACATACATACATACATACATACATGACAACATACATACATGCCAACATACATACATGCCCAAAAAAATAATAATACGTTCATACTTACTTTCCTCCTGTCCGGCCTCCAGCGATGACGTTTCATCCATGTCGCCGCTGCAGCCTGTGATTGGCTGCAGAGGCGGTCACGTGGGATGAAGCGTCATCCCTGGAGGCCGGCCTTCTGACGTCATCCTGACGTGCATGACCGCCACTACAGCCTGTGATTGGCTGCAGCGGCGACATGGATGAAACATCATCGCTGGATGCCGGACAGGAGGAAAGTAAGTATGAATCTATTTTTTTTTTTCATTATTACATTAAAATTGTATTTTCCTCGCGCCGAGCATGTACTGTCAAGGTTGCTGAAAGAGTTAGTGCAGCCCATTAACTCTATCAGCACCCTGGACAGTAGCATGCTCGGCGCACGGAAATTACAGGTTCGGTCCGAATCAAACTTTTTCGGGAAATTCGGCGAACTAGCCGAACCGAACTTTTGATAAGTTCTCTCATCTCTACTTATCGTATTAAAACTACTAGTAAAAAAACTAAGAGTTGTGCAGCCCCTTTGTTTTAAGAAATTAGTAAACCCTCACCAATAACTTCTGAGAATGTCTGTAGATATAAAAAATGCACATGTCATTGAATATTTTAGTAAATTCAGCATACGTTTTTGTGATTTTTTTTTTTGTTCACGTGTCAACAGTATTTGTCCAGTTGTCCTGGTCTACAAGCTGTAAGTGCTGTCTTCTTAAAGAAAACAATCATAGAAAACATATTTCTTATTTATCTCTAAAGTATAAAACATTGATTTCCCTTTATTTATGGAAGGCAGAACAACCTGCACTTTAATATTGGTTATCACTTGCTGTTAATGTGTAAATACATATCTATAAATGGAAAAATCCGCTCTGATTTCTTTCCATCCTGGAACAGAGGTTTAATCTGTTGTTTCTGGGCAGCATCTTGTTACATTATGTCATGGTTAATTGTATTATCTATTGTTTGATATAATTATATTAAATGTACATAGCCACTGAATCTTTGCAGTCTACATTACAACCAAGCATATTAATCCTAAAAGCCTGTCTCTTTTTCACACCCAGGGAATTGTTCTTGAGATAGGCAGGCACATTCAATTGGGGGGAATTCAATAAAATTGTTCCAGACTTGTTTCTTCTTCTCTGACAGTTACTGGTTACCTTTTCATTGATATTTCTACACTGTCTCATCTGGTTTGCTTGCTATTAACCTTGTTAATATGAAATTATTGTACTTTTCACCTAATTACAAAACTATAAATGTTGATTACTAGTGTTTATATGGGATTTCCAACTTTTAAATAAATAGGGTCCTATGTACATAAAATATAAAAATAATCGACTTTTCAATATAGAACCCTTACTGATTTGCCACTATTCCAATGCTGCTGGTTTCCTGAATTCCCCGGCACTCCTTGTTGATAATTCTATGTGATGATATACCATCCATAAACGCTAAAAACTAGCTTTTGTTTGTTTTTTACAAGAATTATATTTTTTATTTTCTTAGATTACCTCAGGACTCCATAGTTGCACTATACAAGAATGGTATATTATACCCTTATTAGAATATACACTGTATGGTCAAATGTATGTGGTCACCCCTCTTGGTTCAGGTGTTTCAGCCACATCCATTGCAACAGGTGCATAAAATCAAGCACATAGCCATGCAATCTCCATAGAGAAACATTAGTAGTAGTATGGGTCGTACTGAGGAGCTCAGTGACTTTAAACATGGCGCTGTCATAAGATACCATCTTTGCCAAAAGTCAGTTTGTGAAATTTGTAATCTTCTCGATATGCCCGGTCAGCTGTAAATGCTATTAATTTGATGTGGAAGCATCTAGAAGTAACAACAGCTATGCCACGAAACAGTAGACCACACAAACTCACAAAGTCGGGAGGCTGAGTGCAGAGGCGCTTACTGCTTAAAAATCGCCGATCCTTTATTGTATCATTCACTACAGAGTTCCAAAACTGCCTCTGGAAATGGAATAAAAAGTGTGCGTCGGAAGCTTCATGAAATGGATTTGGATGGTCGAGCAGCTGCACCCAAGATGAAGATCACTATGCTCAATACCAGGCATCGTCTGGAGTGTTGTAAAGCATACCGCCACTAAACTCTGGACCAGTGAAAACGTGTTTCAATATCTTTCAGCGTGGAGAACACTACCTACCGGAATGCATAATGCCTACAGTAGAATTTAGTGAAGAAGAGATAATGGTCTGGGGCTGTTTTCAGGGCATGGGCAGGGCCCCTTATTTCCAGTAAAGGGTAATGTTAATGCTGCAACATACAAATAAATTTTAGAAAATTCTATGCCTGCAGCTTTGTGGCAACAGTTCGGGAAGTCCTTTCTAGCATAACTGTGCCCCTGTGCAGAAAGCCCAGTAGAATTTAGTGGAGAAGAGATAATGGTCTGGGGCTGTTTTCAGGGCTTGGGCCAGGCCACTTATTTCCAGTAAAGGATAATGTTAATGCTGCAACATACAAAGAAATTTTAGAAAATTCTATGCCTGCAACTTTGTGGCAACAGTTCGGGGAAGTCCTTTCCAGCATAACTGTGCCCCTGTGCAGAAAGCCTGGTACATAAAGACATTGTTTGCTGAGTTTGTTGTGGAGGAACACAAATGACCTGCACAGAGCCCTTACCTCACCCTCATGGAACGCCTTTGGTGTGATTCGGAATCTTTATAGCAAGCCGGACCTGTCACGATCCGTGGGTATGTGGACCCACTAGGCCGCACCACCGTAGCTGAGTAGCAGCTGGCCAAAAAACTGTCTATACAAAGTCCTAGTACAAGGGTAACTGTGATAGTCCAGACGGTAGCAGAGGCTCAGGCACAGATAGAACTTGAAGGTAGATGACACTGCACGAGGCGTATGATATAAGGCGTGGCAGATGACACCAGATGTGGTGTATGTTAGCAGGCGTGACAGGTGGCACACCCTGACTCCAACGCTCTAAGGCTCGTTGCAGGTAAAATCCACACCTAAGGACTAGCACCAAGGACTAAGGACTTTAGAAAATCTCTGCAGCAATTCCATTGAAAGTATCAGACTTTCCGCTGCAGGAAAAACACACCATTTCCTGCATTTTTACTGCAGAAAATGGTGCATATTTTGCTGCATTTTTCTCAATGCTGGGAGATGGTGACATCAGCAGTTCAGTCCACTTTCCGCAGCAGTAATTGACATGCTGCAGTACGAAAAATACGCAGCGCAGGTCAATTTCTGGTCTGAATTTTTATGCAGCGTGTGGATGAGATGTGTTACATCTCATCCACTTTGCTGCTACTGTATTCTGCTGTGTTTTTTGCGTCCGCAATTCCGGACGGAAAAAACGCAGCAATTCCACAACGTGTGGACAAGCCATAATAGTGCCTTCTTAGGTGCGGTTTTTAAATATTGATGTGGAAATATAGTAGGTGCAGGTTTTATGCTGCGGATTTGTTGGTTTTGTTTTTTTTTTTAACTGGTCAGATACAATTTGCAAGCGGAAACGCAGGATAAATTGACATGCTGCATATTTTAAAATACGCAGGGCAGGTAAATTTATATTCAGAAAACTCTGCAACGTGTAGATGAGATTTCTTGGTTTCTCCTCTACTTTGCTGGTACTGTATTGCGCTGCAGATTTGCCACACGAACATACATGCGGCAAATCTGAACATAATCTGAACATAATACACATTGTGTGCATTTGGCCTTTTTTTTAACTAAGGCCCGTTAACACTGTTTCCGCAAGCCAGTGCACATGTTCAGAAAAATTTTCCACGTGTATTTTTGTACGCACCATGAAAAGAAATCCAGCACAGCAATAAGTAGCATGCTACTTATTTTGCACAGAAAAGCCGAGGATATGCTCCTTTGAATGATCGTGGGACTAGTGCTCGTGCGGATCTGCTACACACTTGTGGCACATCTGCGGCAGAAATCCAAGGGTAAGCCTCAGATTTTTGCTGTGTAAAAACACATTGGACTTTAATGGCAATGTAAGAAAGTTAGTGCTTCTTATATCCTCACAAGTGCTTCCCTCTCTCCTAAAGCCCCCTTCACATCGTGTTATTGCCCTACGTTTATTGTAGAGAAAATCTCCGAACGTACACTATAAACAATGTAAACAAAAATTCATAGTGCTCCATTATGTCCTTATAGCCTCAGGCGAGCTGGTATATGTCAGTATACCTCTTTTTTTTTACAGATGGAATAGCATAGTAGACTATGCTATTCCACCCTGAGAGATCCTGTAAAAAAACTTATACAGCTCCTGACATTACTATGTGGACAGTGATGTCAGGGGCTTCCCAATGTTGGAGTCCCCAGACAGAGCATCACAAGTGCTCTGCCCGTGGACTTTGTCATTGGGGAAGCTCCTGCTATTTTCCTGACAGATTCTCCAGAGCCGGAATCCCTGGCCAGAGCGTCGCAAACTCTCTGGCCGTTGGACTCAGGCTTTGCAAAGCCAGAGTCCCTAGGTAGAGCACTAGTAGAAGCTCTGCCTGGGAACTCCAGCCCGGGGAAAGCTCCTGACAACACTGTCCATATATGGACAGTGACGTCAGGATTTTCCCCAGGGCCATTCCCCTCGCGACGTATCCCAATTTATGCCATACAGTAGGATACGTTTTTGCTAAATAGAACAAAATCCAGGGCATTAACTGATCACTTACTGCACCATGGTTTCATTCACTGTAATTGACATCAGCACCAAAATCAGTTAATGCGTATAACGTACAAATGTGAGTGCCACACTTTCCGTTGCCCAACCCCGGTAATGGAGGAGGGTCCAGACAACTTGGCTGTATGGGGCCCAGAAATTCCTCATGGGAGCCCTGCAGATGATTCCCCCTTGATCGCAGCAGAACTTGACGGACATGCTTCCAATGAGTCGTCGGATCTGGAGAGAAGATCAAAATATCATCGAGATAGACCACAACACAGACATAGAGGAGATCTCGGAAAATATCATTGACGAATTCCTGAAAGACCGCGGGAGCGTTACACAGACCGAAGGGCATCACCAGGTATTTGTAGTGCCCGTCTCGAGTGTTGAATGCTGTCTTCGCAAATCTAGTTTAGAGAAAATCCTGGCTCCTCGCATACAGTCAAATAGTTTGGAAATTAGTGGCAATGGGTTTTTGTTCTTGACCGTGATCTGGTTGAGACCACGGTAGTCAATACAAAGTCGAAGAGATCCGTCTTTTTTTTTTAACGAACAAGAACCCGGGCACTGCTGGGGAGGTTTTTCGTATGAAACCCCTCTTCAGATTTTCCTTGATATAAGCCGACATGGACTTAGTCTCTGGTAAGGGGAGAGGATATACCCATCCATGGGGAGGAGAAGCATTTGGAACCAGTTCAATCGGACAATCGTAAGACCGGAGTGGGGGGAAGCATCTCAGCCTCCTTCTTGCTGAAAACGTCCGCAAACTGAGAGAAATGAGGAGGTAATCCTGCTAATTTCTGAGGCAGAGGAGGCTGGACAGGATGGATCTGTAACAGAAAGCGGTGGAGACATTTGGAACCCCATTGGAGAACTTCTCCGGAATTCCAGTCCAGGACTGAGGCATGTAACTGAAGCCACGGCAGACCCAGTAGAATAGGATTGACGGCTTTAGGCAAAAAGAGAAATGTAATCAGTTCAGTATGAAGGTCTCCAAATTGGAGCTTCAGTGGCTTGGTCCCAGACACAATCGGATCGAGCAGAGGAAGTCCATTTACTGATGCAACAGCCAAAGACATCTCCAGAGGAACTGTGGGCAATTGGAGATGATCCACTAGGTCTTGTTGGATGAAGTTTACCGCGGACTCTGAGTCCAGATAGGCAGAGACCCGATGTGTCATCTTGCCGGACACTTTGGTCAGAGGAATGGACAGTTTAGAAGAGAGTTTTTTATTTAGCGCCGTTCCACCTAGGGTTATCTCTCCAACCAATGCTAGGCACTGGAGTTGTTTGGCTTCTGGGGACACAAACGCACAAGATGGCTTCCGAGGCCACAATACAGACAAAGTCCCGAAGTGCGTCTGTGTTGTTTCGCCTTGGCTGACAATTTGAGCCGGTCCACCTGCATAGGCTCCTCTGGTGGAACAACTGGTGAGAGCAACAGGGATTGCTGGACAGTAGGAGCTATCCTAGGGAATGTTCTCTCCCGGTAAACCTCTTAGGATCGCTCCCGGATCCTCATGTCAATCCGGGTGGCTAGAAGAAGGAGGTAATCCTGGGAAGGTGGCAGATCGCGAGCGGCAAGCTCGTCTTTAATTTCAGAAGACAGTCCCTGCCAGAATGTAGCCACCAAGGCCTCGTTGTTCCAGGTTAGTTCTGTAGCCAGGGTGTGGAATTGAATGGCGTACTCGCCCACGGAGATGTCCCCCTGGCGAAGGGTCAGCAGAGATGCAGCAGCAGAAGGAACGCTCCGCAGTTTCTCAAATATTGTATGGAAAGTCTGTAACAAACACTGTAAGTCAAGGGTCTCTGGTCCCTGACGTTCCCAAATGGGGTCCGCCCATGACAGGCCTTGCCAGTAAGAAGAGAGATTATAAAGGCGATCCTTGCCTCATCAGAAAAGAAGGCCTTTGCATGCAATCTGAAGTGGATCTGGCATTGGTTCAGAAATCCCCTGCAGGTCCTCGGGTCTCTGTCATAGCGAGGCGGTAGTGGCAGCGAGAATCGGGAGTTGGCACTGGTACTGGCAGGAGGTGTAGCAGGAGGAACAGCAGGAGCAACAGGAACAGGTGCTGTGACGACTGCAGCTTGCACATCCCGCAGATGGTACCAGCCCAGCATAGACCAAAAGAACACTCTTTTGTCCTCCATCGAGCTACTGGAGCCCTATAGACAGATTTATAGTACATGATAAGTGCATGGCAATAACATGATGTAAAGTGCCTAAGCTACACGCTCAAACAAGGAGGGGATCTAGGATGCTACAATATCACTCCAGGTGATTATAAAGATAGCCACATTACAAATAGGTTTGATAGCATCTTTAAGAGGGAGGTCTATCATATACACGAAAACAATATTACCATTTGCATTTGACCATTTGCAATATTACCATTTGAGTCCCATATGAGGTGCTTTCTCAATGAAGGCCTTGGAACACTCAATGTGAATATAATTATGGACATTCTGCTATGCCAGTTAACAAGATCATGATGGACATATGTATTTTTTCAACCGTACTAACTAGCTATGTAAGGTCAATAGAGATGAGCGAACTTATCAAAAGTTCGGTTCGGCTAGTTCGCCGAATTTCACAAAAAAGTTCGGTTCGGACCGAACCTGTCACTTCCTTGCGCCGAGCATGCTACTGTCCGGGGTGCTGATAGAGTTAATGGGCTGCACTAACTCTTTCAGCAACCTTGACAGTACATGCTCGGCGCGCGGAAAATACAATTTAAATGTAATAAAAAAATAAAAATTATACGTTCGTACTTACTTTCCTCCTGTCCGGCCTCCAGCGATGACGTTTCATCCCTTTCGCCGCTGCAGCCAATCACAGGCTGTAGTGGTGGTCACGCACGTCAGGATGACGCTTCATCCCACGTGACCGCCTCTGTAGCCAATCACAGGCTGCAGCGGCGACGCAATCACAGGCTGCAGCGGCGACATGGATGAAACGTCATCGCTGGAGGCCGGACAGGAGGAAAGTAAGTATGAACGTATTATTTATTTTTTTGGGCATGTATGTATGTTGGCATGTATGTATGTATGTATGTTGGCATGTATGTATGTTGTCATGTATGTATGTATGTATATCTGTGCATGTATGTTGACATGTATGTATATATGTGCATGTTTGTATGTATATTTGCATGTATATATTTGCATGTATGTATGTATGTTTGCATGTGTGTATGTTTGCATGTATGTATTTTTGCATGTATGTTGTCATGTATGTATGTATGTATGTATGTATGTTGTCATGTATGTATGTATATATGTGCATGTGTGTATGTATATTTGTATGTATGTATGTATGTATGTGTGTTTGCATGAATGTATGTTTGCATGTATGTATGTATGCATGTTTGTATGTATATTTGCATGTGTGTGTATATATATATATATATATGTATGTATGTATGTATGTATGTTGTCATGTATGTATGTATGTATGTATGTATGTTGTCATGTATGTATGTATGTATGTATGTATGTTGTCATGTATGTATATATGTGCATGTATGTTGGCATGTATGTATATATGTGCATGTGTATGTATGTATATTTGCATGTATGTATTTGCATGTATGTATGTTGTCATGTATGTATGTATATATCTGCATGTATGTTTGCATGTATGTTGGCATGTATGTATACATGTGCATGTTTGTATGTATATTTGCATGTATATATGTTTGCATGTGTGTATGTATGTTTGCATGTAGGTATGTATGTTTGCATGTATGTATGTTGTCATGTATGTTTGTATGTATGTTGTCATGTATGTATGTATATATGTGCATGTATGTATGTTTGCATGTTTTTATTTTTGCATGTATGTTTGCATGTATGTTTATATATATGTGCATGTATGTAATTATGTTTGCATGTATTTATGTTTGCATGTATATTTGTGCATGCTTGTATATATGTATGTATGTATCTTTGCATGTTTGTTTGTATGTATTTATGTTTTCATGTGTGTGTGTGTGTATGCATGTATGTATGTATGTATGTATGATAGTTTGCATGTATATATGTGTGTATGTTTGCATGTATGTATATTTGCATGTATATATGTGCATGCCTGTATGTATGTTTGTATATATGTATGTATGGCCATGTATGAAACTGTCTGCTGGCGCCCTGTATCTAAGTCAACTTCACGGCAGGCTTCTATACATGGTATAACAGTCAGTATCACACATTAAACTGAATCTAAGCCTACGACATGTTTTATTTCATTTTTTTTTTTTTTTTTACAGGTTTGGTGTTTGGACTACGTCGGTTTCGAGGACTACTTAGATGACGGTTTTTTTTCTACAATAAAATGGTTAATGAGGGTTGTGTTGGGGGTGCTTTATTTCAATAAAATATTTTATCTATATCTTTGTCTTTTTCTTTTCAAATTTTATTACTACCACTTTAGTAATGGCCGCTGTCTGAGTGACAACATCCATTACTAAGGCGAGGCTTAGTGTTAGCCGGTGCAGAGGCTAACACTTAGGCCTCATGCACACGACCGTATTTTTTCCCACCCGTAAATACTGGCGTAAATACGGGTCCGGTGTCACACGTATTCCACCCATTTTGCACCAGTATTTACGAACCCGAGCACGTTTTTGGCGGCAAAATAGCACTGCACTAATCGGCAGCCCCTTCTCTCTATCAGTGCAGGATAGAGAGAAGGGACAGCCTTTTCTGTAATAAAAGTTAAAGAAATTCATACTTACCCGGCCGTTGTCTTGGTGACGCGTCCCTCTCTTCACATCCAGCCCGACATCCCTGGATGACGCGGCAGTCCATGTGACCGCTGCAGCCTGTGATTGACCTGTGATTGGCTGCAGCGTTCACATGGCCTGAAACGTCATCCAGGACGTCGGGCCGGATGTCGAGAGGGACGCGTCACCAAGGCAACGGGCGGGAGACCGGACTGGAGGAAGCAGGAAGTTGTCGGTAAGTATGAACGTCTTTTATTTTTATTTTTTACAGGTTTATACTGATCGGTAGTCACTGTCCAGGGTGCTGAAAGAGTTTCTGCCGATCAGTTAACTCTTTCAGCTCCCTGGACAGTGACTATTTACTGACGTCGCTTAGCAACGCTGCCGTAATGACGGGTGCACACATGTAGCCACCCGTCATTACGAGAGCTCCATAGACTTCTATGGACTGTCCGTGCCGTTATTACGGCCTGAAATAGGACATGGTCTATCTTTTTCAACGGCACGGGCACCTTCCCGTGAGAAAACGGGAAGGCACCCGTCGCCAATAGAAGTCTATGAGCCCGTTATTACGGGTCGTAATTACGACCCGTAATAACGGGAGTTTTTACGGTCGTGTGCATGAGGCCTAACCACCATTATTACCCCGGTACCCACCACCACCAGGGGTGCCGGGAAGAGCCAGGTACGATCCAGTACCCGACCATCTGTTGTGATGGTCGGGCTCTGGGGCGGCCGCAGGCTGGTATTATGAGGCTGGGAAGGGCCAAAAACAGTGGACCTTCCCACCCTTGTAATGCTAGGCTGCTGCTGCTGCTGTGTTGTATCTGGCTGGTTATAAAAGTGGGGGGGACCCCACGTCATTTTTTTAAAATTATTTATTTATTTAATTTTTTTTTTTAAAAAGACATGGGGTTCCACCCAATTTATCATAACCAGCCACATACAACACAGTGTTATTAGCCTGGGAATGGACAAAACCAGTGGCCCTTCCCACCCATGTAATGCCAGACTGCTGCGGCCTTGTATATGTCTGGTTATTAAAAATGTGGGGGACCCGTCTATTGCTAAATTTGTTAAATTCAAAAAAAAAAACGACGTGGGGGTCCCCCCCATTTTTATAACCAGCCCGATACAACACAGCAGCAGCAGCCTAGCATTACAAGGGTGGGAAGGTCCACTGATTTTGGCCCTTCCCAGCCTCATAATACCAGCCTACGGCCACCCCAGTACCCGACCATCACAACAGATGGTCGGGTACTGCATCGTACCAAGCTCTTCCCGGCACCCCTGGTGGTGGTGGGTACCGGGGTAATAATGGGTGGTTAGTGCTAGCCTCTGCACCGGCTAAAACTAAGTACCGCCTTAATAATGGACGCTGTCAATCAGCCAACTGCCATTATCTAGGCACTAATAAAGTTTAAAAAAAAACACAAAGACAATTCTTTTTTATTGAAATAAGAAATCCCCAACAAAACCCTCGTTAACCATTTTATTAAAATTTGAAAAAACGTAGATCTACGCAGTAGTCCAACGAATCGAAGATGTAGTCCAATCGGTACATCAAAATCTGCAACAACATAAAAAAACAGTTATCAATGTGAACAATACCAATACTTCTACTCACCTACGCACATATATACACGCACACACAAACAAACAACCATACACAGACACACACATATATACACAAACACAACAAGATATACACACACACACACACACACACACACACACACATAAACAGACAAACACACACACATATACAAACAAAAACACACATATCCAAATACACATATACACAAACACATATACACAAACACACCCATATATACACACAAACACACACCCATATACACACATATACACAAACACACATATACAAAAACACACACAAACATCTACACACAAACATATACACAAATACACCCATATATACACAAACATATACACAAACACATATACACAAACACACCCATATATACACACACACACACACACACACACATATACACAAACACACATATAAAAACAAAAACAGACAAAGTCACATACCCAAACACACATATATACACAAACACACACATACACAAACACGGTTTCTTTTAAATGCTGCTGGGGAACCCGCTCGATCCACTATATAAGGCTGCGCTACAGTGCAGCATTTAAAAGAAACAGAATCCTGACCTGTCCATAGAGTTTAAGGCAGCACAGAGTATTTCAGAAGATGAGCGTGCAGATTCAGTGCTGCTGTGAACTCTGCTCTTACCATTACGTAGCTCTCAGTCTGTTACCTCTCCTCCACTCCTGTCCTCCAGAACACCTTCACATGATTGGCAAGTCACCACGTAATGGTAAGAGCAGAGTTCACAGCAGCACAGAGTATTTCAGGAGATGAGCGTGCGGATCTTGTGCGGGGTGGTGACTTGCGAATCATGTGAACGTGTTATAGAGGACAGGAGTGGAGGAGATGTAACAGACTGAGCTACGTAATGGTAAGAGCAGAGTTCACAGCAGCACTGAATCTGCACGCTCCTCTCCTGAAATACTCTGTGCTGCTGTGAACTCTGTTCTTACCATTACGTAGCTCAGTCTGTTACATCTCCTCCACTCCTGTCCTCTATAACACGTTCACATGATTGGCAAGTCACCACCACGCACAAGATCCGCACGCTCATCTCCTGAAATACTCTGTGCTGCTGTGAACTCTGCTCTTACCATTACGTGGTGACTTGCCAATCATGTGAAGGTGTTCTTGAGAACAGGAGTGGAGGAGAGGTAACAGACTGAGAGCTACGTAATGGTAAGAGCAGAGTTCACAGCAGCACTGAATCCGCACGCTCATCTCCTGAAATACTCTGTGCTGCTTTAAACTCTGTGGACAGGTCAGGATCCTGTTTCTTTTAAATGCTGCACTGTAGCGTAGCCTTATATAGTGGATCGAGCGGGTTCCCTAGCAGCATTTAAAAGAAACAGGATCCTGACCTGTCCACAGAGTTTAAGGCAGCACAGAGTATTTCAGGAGATGAGCACGGGCAGCCGTTCGTTTTTCCGAGCCGTGCTCCCATTATGCACACGACCGTAAAAATACCCGTTATTGCGGGTCGTAATTACGACCCGCAATAACGGGCTCATAGACTTCTGTTACCCACGGGTACCTTTCCGTTTTCTCACGGGAAGGTGCCCGTGCCGTTAAAAAAATAGAACATGTTCTATTTTTCTATTTTACGGGCCGTGCTGCTATAATTATAATGACAGCACGGTTCGCAAAAGCGGCCGGCTGCCCGTGGCTGGCCGGCCGTGCTCGTAATTACGAGTCGTAATTACGAGCACGGCCCGTAAAATAAACAAATAGAACATGTTCTATCTTTTTAATGGCACGGGCACCTTCCCGTGAGAAAACGGGAAGGTACCCGTGGATTACAGAAGTCTATGGGCCCGCTATTTCGGGTCGTAATTACGACCCGTGATAACGGGTGTTTTTATGGTCGTGTGCATGAGGCCCCGTAATGACGGGTGGCTACATGTGTGCACCCGTCATTACGGCAGCGTTGCTAGGCGACGTCAGTAAGGGTATGTGCACACACACTAATTACGTCCGTAATTGACGGATGTATTTCGGCCGCCAGTACCGGACCGAACACAGTGCAGGGAGCCGGGCTCCTAGCATCATATTTATGTACGATGCTAGGAGTCCCTGCCTCTCTGTGGAACTACTGTCCCGTACTGAAAACATGATTACAGTACGGGACAGTTGTCCTGCAGAGAGGCAGGGACTCCTAGCATCGTACATAACTATGATGCCAGGAGCCCGGCTCCCTGCACTGTGTTCGGTCCGGTACTTGCGGCCGAAATACGTCCGTCAATTACGGACGTAATTAGTGTGTGTGCACATACCCTAAATAGTCACTGTCCAGGGTGCTGAAAGAGTTAACTGATCGGCAGTAACTGTTTCAGTACCCTGGACAGTGACTACCGATCACAGTACCTGTAAAAAAAAAGACGTTCATACTTACCGGGAACTCCCTGCTTCCTCCAGTCCGGTCTCCTGGCCGTTGCCTTGGTGACGCGTCCCTCTCGACATCCGGCCCGACATTCCTTGATGACGATGCAGCCCATGTGAGCGCTGCAGCCAATCACAGGCTGCCGCGGCCTCTGCAGCCAATCACAGGCTGCAGAGGCCTCTGCAGCCAATCACAGGCTGCCGCGTCAGAAAAGGTCGGACTGGAGGAAGAAGAGGGACTCATCACCAAGACAACGACCGGGTACGTATGAAATGCTTTTTATTTTATTTTTAATCAGCAGCCTCTTTTCTCTATCAGTGATTGATAGAGATAAGTGGCTGCCGATTTGTATAATGTTTTTGACCGGGTTCGGTCAAAACGGGTTCGGCCGAACCCGGTGAAGTTCGGATTCGCTGCGAACCGAACTTTTCCGGAAGTTCGGACCGAAACCGGGTTCGGTTGTCCCGGTTCGCTTATCTCTAAAGGTCAACCATTCATATATACTCTAAGGCTGGGTTCACACGACCTATTTTCAGGCGTAAACGAGGCGTATTATGCCTCGATTTATGCCTGAAAATATGGCTCCAATACGTCGGCAAACATCTGCCCATTCATTTGAATGGGTTTGCCGACGTACTGTGCCGACGACCTGTAATTTACGCGTCATCGTTTGACAGCTGTCAAAAGACGACGCGTAAAATTACAGCCTCGTCAAAAGAAGTGCAGGACACTTCTTGGGACGTTTTTGGAGCCGTTTTCTCATAGACTCTATTGAAAACAGCTCCAAAAACGGCCGAAAAAACGGCGCGAAAACGGCACGAAAAACGCAGAGAAAAAAGTGAGTTGCTCAAAAAACTTCTGAAAATCAGGTGCTGTTTTCCCTTGAAAACAGCTCCGTATTTTCAGACATTTTTGGCTCAGCGTGTGAACATACCCTAACGGTATGTGCACACGATGAGAGGCTTTTACGTCTGAAAAGACAGACTGTTTTCAGGAGAAAACAGCTGCGTCGTTTCAGACGTAAAAGCTCCTCCTCGTATTATGCGAGGCGTCTTTGACGCCTGTAATCTTGAGCTGCTCTTCATTGACTTCAATGAAGAACGGCTAAAATTACGTTGCAAAGAAGTGACCTGCACTTCTTTGGCGAGGCAGTCAATTTACGCGTCGTAGTTTGACAGCTGCCAAACGGCGACGCGTAAATGACAGGTCGTCTGCACAGTACGTCGGCAAACCCATTCAAATGAATGGGCAGATGTTTGCCGACGTATTGTAGCTCTATTTTCAGACGTAAAACGAGGCATAATACGCCTCGTTTACGTCAGAAAATAGGTTGTGTGAACCCAGCCTCTTACTCCTATTTTTCCTCTTTTCAACAATTATAGTATTTATTTTTCTATTCATTTTTATATTTCATCATCATGAAATGTGTTCTCTGGATTTTTATTTGAGGTACCTATGTATTTTAAACATTTTATGCATTTATCAAATACCTCCATTTCTTTGTGTATTTTAAATTAACTCTGCTCAAAGCTTTTTTTCCTCCATTTCTTTCTCTTGGGTACACTCCACAATTCACATTTTGAATTCACATACTTATAATGTGAATTTACATTTTCATATTGCTGATTGATACCTTTCTATGTCAGAATAACCAATTTCACTCCTTTATGTCCCTTATGATAAATCTGTAATGTCCTCCATTCCCTGCTGCCGCCATGTACTTAACAAATCTCTGCGTCTTCTGGCTTCTTTTTCACCATTCATCCAAAATAATTTGTGAGGTTAAGCACATATTGGACAAGAAGGTCCTGTAATGTCCACGGCTGTGGACAGTCGTTCCTACTCACACCCCGAGGCCAAGGACTCGTGAGTGCTGGTCGGCATCTCCTTCCTAGGAGATGCCAGCACTCACTCCCGCTCTGCCCTGCTGTGTCCCGTATGGTGCACGTGTGCTCGTGCCAGGCCTTAAAGGGCCATCATGTGCACATGTATAATATTACTAATTAGCCCAGGATCACCCTGGACTATAATATTACTAATTAGCCCAGGATCACCCTGGACTATATAAAGGGCTCTGCCCTTTCACTCCTTGTGTAAAGGATCTGCCAGACACAGCTTCCGTATCGACGCTGTGGTTAATCAGTCTGCACCTGCTCCTAGGTCTGATAGAGTGACTCGATCTGCTACCACTCAGGCTAGTAGGCTCAGGAGAGGGAGAACCTATCACAGCCTGGCCAGATGGTTCTAAATCCCGCCCTCGGTCTATTTATACCTTCATTTCCTGCTTGTCTTTGCCTGTGATTCTTTCCTGTTTCCTGGCTCTGCTGCTCCTGCTTATTATTATTAACCTTGCTTCATTTTGACCCTGCCTTTACTGACTACGCTCCTGCTCTACCTCGTACACTCCTGGTTTGACTCGGCTCGTTCACTACTCCTGTTGCTCACGGTGTTGCCGTGGGCAACTGGCCCATTTCCCTTTGCTTCTGTGTACCCTTGTCTGTTTGTCTGTTGTGCACATATTGAGCGTAGGGACCGTCGCCCAGTTGTACGCCGTCACCTAGGACGGGCCGTGCAAGTAGGCAGGGACTGAGTGGCGGGTAGATTAGGGCTCACCTGTCTGTCTCCCTACCCCGACATTACATAATCACAGGCCCATATACCATTTCTACCCTGGTCCCTGACACAACTATGGACCCCCTTGAGACCCTGACTCAGCAAATGCAAGGCCTCTCAGAGGGGCAACCAGTGTGATGCTACCCTGGTAGTGCCCCCCACCTCACCTCTTGAACCCCACCTCAAGATGCGTGACTTGTTCTCAGGGGACCGGAAGACTTTTTTCTCCTTTCGGGAGAGTTGTAGGCTCTATTTCCGTCTAAGGCCTCACTCCTCAGGTTCTGAGAGCCAGCGAGTGGGTATAATTATGTCCCGGCTCCAGGACGGGTCCCAAGAATGAGCCTTCTCCTTGGCTCCTGACGCCCCTGAACTTTCCTCTGTTGATCTTTTTTTTTCTGCTCTCGGGCTCATATATGACGAGACTGACAATACTGCCTTTGCCGAGAGTCAGCTGGTGACCTTATGTCAGGGTAAGAGACCCATTGAGGAGTACTGTTCTGACTTTAGGAAGTGGTGTGTAGCTTCTCGTTGGAATGACCCTGCCTTGAGGTGCCAGTTTAGATTGGGTCTGTTGAATGCCCTGAAAGACCTGTTAGTTAGCTATCCCTCTTCAGACTCTCTAGATCAGGTTATGGCTTTAGCGGTACGTCTTGACCGACGTCTCAGGGAACGACGACTTGAACGTTTTTGTGTTTTCTCCTCTGGCTCCCCCATGGTGGCTCCCGAGGTTCCGTTGCTTTGTTCTTCCACGGAAAACACGGATGAACCAATGCAACTCGGGGCCTCTGTGTCTCCCCAACAACGTAGAGAGCTCTGCAGGAAGAATGGTCTCTGCTTCTACTGTGGGGATGACAAGAACAAGTGAACACCTGTCCTAGGCGTAAGAATAAGCAGCCGGAAGAACTTCCGCGCCTAAGTGACCATTGGGGAGGTCACTTGGGCGCACAGGTATTTCCCGTAAATATGAAACCTAATAAGATCTTGCTTCCCTTTCAAGTCACTTTTGAGGGTAGGTCTGCTACCGGCAGTGCATTCGTGGATTCAGGGTCTTCTACTAATATTATGTCTGTGGAATTTGCTATGTCTCTAGCTATGCCATTGATTGATTTGCCTAAACCTGTCCCGGTAGTGGGTATCGACTCCACTCCTCTTGCTAATGGTTATTTTACGCAGCATACCCCTTTTGAACTCATTGTTGGCTCCATGCATTTGGAGCAGTGCTCTGTACTGGTGATGCAGGGATTATCGTCCGATTTGGTTTTAGGCCTTCCCTGGTTGCAGATGCATAATCCCACATTTAACTGGAATACTGGGGATCTTACCAAATGGGGTAATGAATGTATGACGTCATGTTTTTCTGTTAATTTTATTTCTCTCCCTGAGGAGGTGAACACTCTACCTGAGTGTATTCAGGACTTCGCTGATGTTTTTTTCTAAAAAGGCCTCCGAAGTGTTACCTCCTCATAAAGAATACGATTGCGCAATCTATTTGGTACCAGGAGCTAAGCTCCCTAAGGGTAGGATATTTAATCTTGTCCCGAACGTGAAGCCATGAGAGAGTATATCCAGGAATGCCTGGCCAAGGGTTACATTCGCCCCTCTACTTCTCCGGTAGGTGCTGACTTCTTCTTTGTAGGGAAGAAGGATGGTGGTCTTAGGCCGTGCATCGATTACCGAAACTTGAATAAGATCACTGTAAGCAACCGGTATCCCCTTCCTTTGATTCCTGATCTCTTTAATCAGGTTCAGGGGGCTTAATGGTTCTCTAAGTTTGATCTTCGGGTGGCTTATAACCTTATCCGCATCAGAGAGGGGGATGAGTGGAAGACTGCGTTTAACACGCCTGAAGGTCATTTAGAATACCTCGTCATGCATTTTGGGTTGTGTAATGCTCCTGCGGTCTTCCAGATTTTCATAAATGAGATTTTAAGAGACCACCTGGGGGTATTTCTTGTAGTGTACCTTGATGACATACTTGTGTTTTCCAAGGACTAGTCCTCCCACATTGAGCATGTCAAGAAGGTGCTCCAGGCCCTTCGGGAAAACAAACTTTTTGCTAAATCCGAAAAATGTGTGTTTGAGGTGCAGGAGATACCATTTTTGGGTCAAATCCTCACTCCTCATGAATTCCGCATGGACCCTGCCAAGGTTCAGGCTGTGGCTGAATGGGTCCAACCTGCCTCCCCGAAGGCGTTACAGTGCTTCCTGGGGTTTGCTAATTATTAAGATTTATTGCTAACTTCTCGGTCACCGCTAAGCCTCTTACGGATCTTACTCGGAAAGGTGCTGATCTCCTCCACTGGCCTCCGGAGGCTATCCAGGCTTTTGAGGTCCTTAAGAAGTGCTTTATCTCGGCCCTAATGCTGATTCAGCCTAACCAAATGGAGCCATTCATCGTGGAGGTTGACGCCTCCGAGGTGGGAGTGGGTGATGTCTTGTCCCAGGGTACCAGGTCCCTCACCCATCTCCGTCCCTGTGCCTACTTCTCCAGGAATTTCTCGCCCACTGAGAGTAACTATGACATTGCCAACCATGAACTCTTAGCCATTAAGTGGGCATTTGAAGAGTGGCGACACTTCCTGGAGTGGGCTAGGCACCAGGTAACGGTCCTTACTGACCATAAGAATCTGGTTTTCCTAGAATCTGCCCGGAGGCTAAACCCGAGACAAGCTCGATGGGCGTTGTTTTTTACTAGATTCAACTTTTTGGTCACCTATAGGGCTGGGTCTAAAAATATTAAAGCTGATGCACTGTCGTGTAGCTTCATGGCCAGCCCTCCTTCGGAGGAAGATCCTGCTTGTGTTTTGCCCCCGGGTATAATAATTTCCTCTGTTGATTCTGACTTAGTCTCCGAAATTGCGGCCGATCAAGATTAAGCTCCCGGGAACCTTCCTGAGAACAAGCTGTTTGTTCCCCTGCAATTCCGGCTAAGGGTACTCAGGGAAAATCCTGACTCTGCACTATCTGGGCATCCAGGCATCCTGGGTACCAAGCACCTCATTGCCAGAAACTATTGGTGGCCTGGGTTGCCTAAAGACGTTAAGGCCCGCTTGTGAAATTTGTGCTAGGTACAAGACTCCCCGGTCCCGACCAGCGGGCTTACTATGTTCTTTGCCCATTCGCCAGAGACCTTGGACCCATATCTCCATGGATTTTATCACCGATCTGCCTCCATCTCAAGGCAAGTCGGTGGTGTGGGTTGTAGTAGACCGCTTCAGTAAGATGTGCCACTTTGTGCCCCTCAAGAAACTACCCAATGCTAAAACGTTAGCTACCTTGTTTGTCAAACACATCCTGTGTCTCCATGGGGTTCCTGTCAATATTGTTTCTGACAGAGGGGTACAATTTGTTTCATTGTTTTGGAGAGCTTTCTGTAAAAAGTTGAAGATTGATCTGTCCTTCTCCTTGGCCTTCCACCCTGAAACTAATGGCCAAATCAAGAGGACTAATCAGCCTCTAGAACAATATTTAAGGTGTTTTATCTCTGACTGTCAATATGATTGGGTCTCCTTCATTTCCCTCGCCGAATTTTCCCTTAATAACCGGGTCAGTAACTCGTCAGGGGTCTCCCCCTTTTTCTGTAATTTTGGGTTTAATCCACGGTTCTCCCCCGTTTCACCTAGTGGTTCCAAAAATCCTGAGGTAGATGTCGTTCATCGGGAACTGTTCACAGTAAAGGCCCATGTTCAGAAGAACCTAGAGGCGTCCCAGAGCATACAAAAGACTCAGGCAGATAGAAGACGTTCTGCTAACCCCTTGTTTGTGGTAGGGGATCTGGGTGTGGCTGTCTTCAAAAAATTTGCGCCTTAAAGTCCCGTCCAAAAAATTTGCTCCCCAATATATAGGGCCATACAAGGTCATTGAGGTCCTTAACCCTGTCTCCTTCCAACTGTAGTTAACCCCATCTTTTCGAATACACAACGTGTTTCATGCCTCCCTCCTGAAACACTGCTCCCCATCCTTGGCTACCTCGAGGAAACCTCCGGTCCCTGTTCCCACCCCTGAAGGGGTAGAAATCAAGGTGGCCAAGATTGTGGACAGCAGGATGGTCCAAGGCTCCCTCCAGTACCTGGTCCATTGGAGAGGATACGGGCCTGAGGAGAGGACTTGGGTACCCGCCCGGGATGTTCACGCTGGGGTAATGCTCAGGAGGTTTCATCTTCGGTTCCCCAATAAGCCAGGTCCATCTAGAAAGGGTCCGGTGGCCCCTCATAAAAGGGGGAGTACTGTAAAGGATCTTCCAGACACAGCTTCTGTGTCAACGCCCGTGGTTAATCAGTCTGCACCTGCTCCTGGGTCTGATATAGTGGCTCGATCTGCTACCACTCAGGCTGGTAGGCTCAGGAGTGGGAGAACCTATCACAGCCTGGCCAGACGGTTCTAGCTCCCACCCTAGGTCTATTTATACCTTCATTTCCTGCTTGTCTTTGCCTGTGATTCTTTCCTGTTTCCTGGCTCTGCTGCTCCTGTTGTTATTATTATTGACATTGCTTCATTTTGACCCTGGCTTTACTGACCACGCTCCTGCTCTGCGTTTCGTACCTCGTACACTCCTGTTTTGACTCGGCTCATTCACTACTCCTGTTGCATACGGTGTTGCCGTGGGCAACTGCCCCATTTCCCTTGGCTTCTGTGTACCCTTGTCTGTTTGTCTGTCATGCAAGTAGGCAGGGACTGAGTGGCGGGTAGATTAGGGCTCACCTGTCCATCTCCCTACCCCGACATTATACCTTGTCTGAGCATTGTTGTGTTGTCCCATGTGAGTCTTAGCAAATTGTCCCTTACAAAATTGCGCACAATTTGAAATGGACCAATCTGAGGGGGTTGGCTATCTGCCAGCTACATCTTGGCATCAGAGGAGGAGATCTAGATCAGGCCCTCCTGAGAAGGGAGAGCCTTTGGATTTTCCGTATGGACTCTGTTAATCCTCGTGTATTGAACGAAAACTTCAATTTCGGCTGTTTTCTTTAATCGTAGTTTTCAAAATCAACAATTACTGTGATTCTTTTTCCAATCCTCAATTCAACCGGATTGTAGGGACTATGTGAAAGATCACTTTGCGCCAACGGTTCCTTTATTCTATTCAAGTAATATAGATATAATTGGCACATAACCATTTTGTCTCTGATCCAACTGTATCTCATGACTTTTAGTCTATGTATAACGGAACCCATTATCGAAAAATAACAAAAGAAATTCAGATCATTTCTGACTAATAGATTGACTAAGCATAGGATTTCTTGTCCAAATGTGAAAAATTACATACTTCATTAACCTCCAACCTTCTGTATTCACCGTACTACTAGTATTCTGTCATTATGAAATACCTGTACATGATTCTTATTGTTTTTTCACTCTGCACCATATTAATAATGTACAGTGATTGTCAAAGTCTCCATAGCTGAGCTAACTGGGTATTTTACCACCTTATCAATTGTTTATTTGGTGTATTTGTAAACACACACCAGAGACATGGCTTTGCATTTAACTAGCCCTGTTTGTGCACATTGCAACATACTGATCGAATTACATTGTTTCCAATAGCCCCTTAAGGTGTCAATCATTGTTTGACACATAAAAGGGCTGTCAGTGCTGCGATCCCCACCCCTAGAAGAAGCCGTAAATACAGGTGAAACGCACGTCGGGTGTTCTATCTTTTAATCAATAAACACCGCCTCAGCCCTAGAACCTAGCACAATTTAACTGTTAGTCTCTCCCTTTTACAATAACGATCTGGCTCCTACACAAGCCGCTTGGTAGTCTCTGTCCTGCTCACGAGCAGACTCACTGGAAGGCACGGCACGGCTTTAGCACTCTGTGCTTTTTACAGTCCTTATACAGCCTGCTTTTGCAGCCGCTGCCACATTTCCCCGTTCAGTACATGAGCGGAGGAACCACAGCGGTGGGTAATAGTGGACTCTCAATGCTCTAAGATTAACCAGAGAGTTCTTGACAGCTCACGTTCCAGCTTGCTATTCAGGCAAAGAATAGAAATAGAAGCAGCACTCCAGAAGTCAAATTTTTTTATTTTTATTCACTCATCTGTGTGATAGAATGCAACGTTTCAGCTACTCAATGCAGCCTGTGTCAAGCAATGTGTGAACAGACATATCAGTGTATTTATACACCCCCATTTTGGGTGGAGTTTAACATAGTATACAAAAATATATATATAAATATAAAAATTCAAATGTTATGAGTATTTACTCAAGCGATCACAATCGTCATATGTGGATAATCGTTACAACATCATAAAGTTAAAAAAATACGCAGTGTAAATGTGATACAAAGACAGATCAAATATTCACATTAGGCAACACCTGTGAACAAGAGAACAGGTGTATGTAATCATATACATCGTGAAGGAAACGAACATGAAACAGAGGCTCTCACCCAAAACACTGAAGGAATACGTCATCCGAGCTTCACTGTTATAGCATCTGGGAAATCCCATTGCGCATGACCGCTAGCTGATCACATGATAACAAATCACATGACCAGCCCGGTCTAGCGTCCCTCGAGACAGCTAGCAACCAGATGAGGTCTGCGCATGCGCACAATGTGTTCGTATATCGCAACAAAGTACATTATTAAGTAATTACAATGTATACCCCTCTATCCTAGGGTTCATTTGACCTAACCAAGCAGCCAATAAACGCATGCAAGACGGTTTGTTACAGCCGTGGGTTGCAATGAAACATCTCAAACCACCCGTTCGTAACCCATAAGGTTCCACTGACCCAACATTGAAAGAGGAGGAAAAATATCAAAATAAGCAAAAATTTTTAGCATATATATCACATGTATGTAATTACACATATAGAATCTAAAAATGTTGTTTAGTCCCTCAGTTTGGGTGAGTGTCCAATGTAATAATTCAGATTCATTTCAATGAAGATACCTAAAGAATATAAAAAGAAGAGAATTAATTCTCAAGATAAAAACATTAACAATTCATAATCTGTCATAATATAAAAATGTGAAAAATTCAAGTGTACAAAACCCAATAAAATGTAAGAAACCTTACTACATAAGAGGACAATACAATAGTATCTTTAGATAGTACCCAAAGGGGCACCCAAATTTCATATTGAGTAAATTTCACTTGAGTAAATACTCATAACATTTGAATTTTTATATTTATATATATATTTGTGGATACTATGTTAAACTCCTCCCATAATGGGGGTGTATAAATACACTGATATGTCTGTTCACACATTGCTTGACAAAGGCTGCTTTTAGCAGCTGAAACGTTGCATTCTATCACACAAATGGGTAAATAAAAATCCCTTCTGGGTAGGTGCCCTGCGGAACATTATCTGAGGTCTAGGTGGGAGTAAAGGTTTAAGAAAAGGATCATGGGTCAGAATGTGCCAAGGGGGTAATAGCGTTTTCTTCATGGTTTTATGGCCAACATTAAAAGTAGCAATGAAGTTGAATCTGGTAAGCAGGTTTTCTGCCGAAGGGGGGGGGGGGGGGGGTTCTAAACAGTTGCTTTGCGTTAAGGTCTGCGCTTTTATGCATGGGAAAGTAACTTTTCGGGGGAACATTTGCTTGCTTGAATCTGAAAGTCTGGTTGTAGTGTGCAATTTTTCTGCACTCTTTTTTATTCTCTGTATGGTATATTGTGTTATATATCCACTTTTTATAGTGGCCACTAGAGTAGTCTAAGATACTACAAAGATTTACTTTCTTAAAGTGTGTGCGAGTAATAATCTTGTTACTGAAATGGGAGATTACAAGAGCCAAAAATTCTATTTCATTTTCATGGATAGTACTTGTGAATGACAGACTCCATTCATTATTACAGATGTAGCAAAGTGTATATTGAATCTAATAACTTGCTGCAGCATAATATCACACAACAAAAGCCACTGTAAAGTCATTGAAAAATTCAAGTTAATGTTTCCTGACACTGTGTATTTAATGTGTTATGAGTCAAGATAAAGATGGCTACATCTATATTTAGGGAATCACTGAATTGGGTTGCTGATTGTGCACATCCCTTCCAGAGAAAGAGCAAGTAATCTATATACCTCCTGTACAGGAGTTTCTGGTGACTTTTCCTAGGTTGTTTTCAGATGTGGGAATTTTCAAAATCCCCCATGAAGATATTTGCATAGATCAGGGCCACTCTTATCCCCATGGCGGTCCCTTTTTATTGATGCAAACAATAGTAATGTAAAAACAGGGTGATTGTAGCACTGCTAAACATCACAAAACGGACTTCCAGGTAAAGATAGATGTATTTATTAAAAAAAAAAACCAGACAACACGTTTCAGCTCCAAATTGGAGCCTTCATCAGGAGCTGAAACATGTTGTCTGTTATTTCCCAAAAAATACTATCTTTACCTGGAAGTATATTATGTTATGTTTAGCAACGCTATAATTGCCTTGTTTTTTCTTCCCATTGTTTTCATTTGATTACGGCCGTGTGCTCACAGATCCGTTACCAGGGAAAGCAGCATTTCAGCCTATTCACTTGTACACGACTTGTGCCCACTCAGCACATCATGATTAGGTAAGCAGTTCTGCTGTTACTTATGTTCATCCAAACTCACTAAGTTCCCATGCTATGAAGCACCATCTTTTTCTCTTTTAATCCACCTTTTTATTGATAGTATAGGGAGCCCTTGAAGGTGAGCGCATTGTTGTTGAGTATGAATTCCATACCCAAACATATGAAGTCTTCCTGTTTTTTACTCAACACGAGATCACAAGAATTTTAAACTATTCAAACCAAATTCATATTGAATGCTACTAGTAAAGACTGAGAAGTTCATGGTGAAGAATGGTATGCCATCTGACTACTGAACCCCTTGAAGTTCCTTGATCAACTGGGTGAAGTTTTTTTGGAGTAGAAGATCCAAAAAGTGGAATGATGGGTCTGCCCAGGAAGATCCGTAGAGTCTAGTGGATTTTGGGTAAATAGCAGTAAAAGTGGATACTGGTGTTATATGGGAGAAGATAATTGTTTTTTCTAATTTTTATTATTATTATTATTACGGATCGATTTTTTTCTCCCAACAACTACTATATTGCTCAGACATAGTTAGATTGTTACATAATTAGTGCAGTTGAAAAAAAGACACATGTCCATCAAGTTCAACCAAGGGATGGGAAAAGGGAAGGGAAACATTTCTACACATAGGAGCTAATATTTTTTTTTTCTAGGAAATTATCTAAGCCTTTTTTAAAGCCATCTACTGTAGCTACTGAGACCAGCTCCTGCGGTAGGCTATTCCATAGATTCACAGTTCTCACGGTAAAGAAGGCTTGTCGCCTTTGCAGGTTGAACCTTTTTTTCTCCAGACGAAGGGAGTGCCCCCTTGTTTTTTGAGGGGTTTTTACATGGAACAGGATTTCACCATATTTTTTGTATGTGCCATTAATATATTTATATAAGTTAATCATGTTGCCCCTTAGTCATCTCTTTTCAAGGCTAAATAGGTTTAGTTATTTTAATCTTTCTTCATAACTTAGATTCTCCATGCCCCTTATTAGCTTCGATGCCCTTCTTTGTATTTTTTCCAACTCCAGGGCATCCATTCAGTGCCGCACCTGCCATGAGGCGAGGTGAGCCGAAAGCCTCAGGCGACACCACCTACCTGAAAACGGGGGGCGGCATTTTCAGCCAGGGACGGACTGGACCGGGGGAAGTGGCCATGCAAACACACATAGCAGACGTGCTGCATGATGGGCACATCTGTAACACTCCTCCTCTCTGACGCTGTACGCAGCACATGCCGCCAGAGAGGAGCAAGTCTGCAGGAGGAGCGGTCGAGCGACGAGAAGTGACGAGACGCATGAGGTATGTTCCTGCCTTGCTGGGACCGGGACCCGTGATTATACTGCAAGGGGAATTTTACCGACAGCAAAGGGCTCTATGGGGCTGGAATAATCCACCCCATAGAGCCCTCACATCACTATAATGGAAGAATTAGTGGGGGGGGGTCTGGTCTGAGCGTCTGACTTACTGCAGAGCACTCTATAGGGGGGGATTCTGCCCCCCCTTTAGAGCAGTCAGTCAGATGCTCAGACCCCCTAACCTTGCAGTATAGTAACTAGTCAGGGCTCTATGGGGGGGATAAGTCCCCCCTATAGAGATCTCTGCTGTCAGTAAAACGCCCAGACCTCCCCTTGCAGTATACTCCCGGACCCCCAGCGTTGGCCGACCCCTTTTAAATTAGATAGGGCAGGAAGCTGAAAGCAGTATAAGGGCCTGTTCACATCAATGTTGGCTTTCCGTGCCGGGGTTCCGTCGGAGGTAACCCCGCAACGGAAAGTCAGACTGGAACCACAGCTTCCGTTTTCGTCACCATTAACGCAGTAATGTATATAGCGCTGAATCCTGTATCCGTCAGGTCAGCGGGACTGACTGATTCAGTGTCAGCAGGTTCTGCAGGATCGAGCTCTTACCGATCACATCTAAGTTCATAACTTAGATGTAATCGATAATATGCGACCTAATTGATCCAGGTCTCAGCGCTATATACAGCTGCTCTGTATACAGGATACAAAGCAGCTGTATCTCAAAAAGTAATAACAATAATTTTCAATAAAAAGTAATTAAAACTTGCACCAATCGCATTGATAGATATATTTTTTTATATATATATATATATATACATATATATATATATATATATAAATAAAATATGCTTTTAAAGGTGTACATAGCCTTTAAACTGTAACTAAACTTTTATCATGTCATAGTGACATGTCCAAATTTTTCATCGGTGGGGGACTGAGCACTGAGACCCCGACCGATCGCTAAAACGAAGCAGCAGAAGTGCTCAGGTGAGCGATGTGCCGCTTCATTTATGATCGACTTTCAGTCGAGTGAGCGGTGTACAGACTCATAGACTTTCTATTGAGCCCGTACACTGCTCCAAGGAAAGCCAAACAGAATTGAAGTGGCACACCGCTCACCCGAGCACTTCTGCTACTTAGTTTTAGCGACTAGTGGGGGGTCTCAGTGTTCAGACCCCACTGATCAAAACTTCTGACATGTCAAAAGTTTTTTAAAAAGTTGTTACACTTTAAAGAGAACCTTTCACCTGCCCACAGATTTACATTTGAGTGCAGCATGTAATGTTCAGGTCTGCACAAACTCTGGGGCACTTTCCATTTTTTTCCTACCCTCTTTCCTTACTTAGATATCGGTGCCGTAATATTTGGCACCCGATATTTAAATAACCCCATGAACTGCCAATGGGGGCGGTAATTGGCAAAGGGACGTGTAACATCGCTGTGACACTGTCCAATCCGCTACGGACAATGTCAACAGCAAGAGCTGGAGAAAGGAGAGCATGTGCGCGGCAGGCAAGAACAAGACTATGTGATCTCTCATGAGAGATCAGTCTTGTCGCCCTTGTCTGCCGAGAGCTAAAGAGTGAGAGCGTGCGTGCGCACACAGCTCCGATGCCATGAAACAGCTGATTGGACAGTGTCACAGCGATGTTACACGCCCCCTTGCCAATTACCTCCCCATTGACAGTTCATGGGGTTATTTAAATATCGGGCGCCAAATATTACAGCACCGATATCTAAATAACGAAGGAGGCTAGGAAAAAAATGTAAAGTGCTCCAGAGTTTGTGCAGCCCTCCCCATTACATGCTGCACTCAGCTGCACATGTATGGGGGGGGTGAAATGTTCTCTTTTTTTAATTTGATATGTTTTATTTTATGGGCCTAATTTTTCTAATTATTTTAATATGTTCCCGAAGGTAACTATTTATTCATATGTTTGTACTTCTGTGGGGGCAGCCATCTTTATTTTTATTTTTCATACTGCTAATTTTTGTTTTGCAGGTTCCGCTGGACCATTTGGTCTACGTCGTAGATTCGTTGGACTACTTCGCTGATTTAAGCTTTTTTTCTTTTTTTTTTTTAATAAAATGGTTAAAGTGGATTGTGTGGAAGAGTTGTCATTTCAATAAAAATAAATTTCTTTATGTCTCTGTTTTTCAATACTTCATTACCGCCTTAGTAATGGCTGCTGTCTGTTTGAGAACGTCCATTACTAAGAAGGGGCTTAGTGTTAGCCAGTAATAAGACTATCACTAAACCCTATTATTAACCCGGTACCCACCGCCACCAGGAGTACCGGGAAGAGCTGGGAACAATCCAGCACCCGACCATCTGAAGTGAAGGGTACTGTAGTGGCCGCAGGCTGGTACTATCAGGCTCGGAAGGGACAAAAACCATGGCCCTTCCCACCCTGGTGATGCTAGGCTGCTGCTGCTCTATTGTATCTGGCTGGTTATGAAAAATGGAGGGGATCTCACGTAATTTTGTTTTTCAATTTTTTTTTAAAAATTGCAAGGGGTTCCCCCTATTTTTCATAACTAGCCAGATACAATAAAGCAGCTGCAGCCTAGCATCAACAGGGTGGCAAGGGCCACATTTTTTTGCCGCTCCCAGCCTGATAATACCAGCCTGCGGCCTAACCGTCGTTTCAGATGGCCAGGTACTGAATCGTACTCGACTCTTCCCGGTATCCCTGGCGGCAGTCGGAACTGGGGTAATAATAGGGGTTAGTGATAGACTTTTTACTGGCTAATGCTAAGCCCCAGCCTTAGTACTTGAACGCTGTCAATTAGACCGCAGCCCTAAGGCCATAATAAAGTATTAAAAAAACAGACATAAGAATTAACTCCCCCATGAAACCCTCTTTCACAATTTTTTTTTTTTTTTTTAAAGTAGATCATTGAAGTAGTCCAATGAATCTGCGACGTAGTCCAAACGGTCCAACGGAACCTACCAAAAAAAAGTTAGCAGTATAAAATGTAAAAAAAAATTACATTTGCCACAATAGAATCCCCTGCTCTGCCGTTTGCTCTTATAGGCCACAGCCCGGTTTAGGCCTGAGGTCTACAAGAGATCGGGAGCACGCTGATGATGTCAACTGCCCGGCACGATGACGTCACTGCATCATGCAGTCCACGCCGGCCTACTGAACTCAGTTAAAAATCATAAGTCAATTAGGTAATAAAAAGGGGGCATAGAAGATGTTAAACCATTTTCAGTGTTAATGCTGCGTTGCTAATCTATGATACTAAAGTAATACAGTAAAAAGAGTTCTTTAAATCTTTTCTATACATTAAACAGCACTTTACAAATAAACAACAAATGTTTTCCTATTTAAAAATGTTTATATATTGCGTGTTTGTTGTGTAAAGCTAGTAATGAGAAAACTCGGATAGGTTGTGGGGGGGGGGGCGTCTTTTTATTGATCGCCTCAGGCAGCAGAGGGGCTAGGTTCACCCCTGCATCCATTCTATGAACTGAACTGCATATTCTAGATGAGGCCTCACTAATGCTTTGTAAAGTGGTAATATTATATCCCTGTCCCGCGACTCCATGCCTCTTTTAATATCTTGTTGGCCTTTGAAGCAGCTGATTGATATTGCATGCTGTTATTTCGTTTATGATATACAAGTACACCCAGATCCTTCTCAACAACTAACTACCCCAGTATAGCTCCCCCTAAGACATATGATGCATGCAGATTGTTGGTACCCAGATGTATAACTTTACATTTATCTACATTTAACTTAATTTTCCAAGTGGATGCCCAAACACTCAGTGTGTCCAAATCAGCTTGAAATTTACGAACATCTTCCATAGACTTAACAATACTACATACTTGGTGTCATCTGCAAAAATAGATATAGTGCTATTAATCCCATCCTCTATATCATTAATAAATACATTTCATAACAGTGGTCCCAGCACGGAACCCTGGGCTACACCACTTATAACCGGGGACCATTCAGAGTAGTAAACATTGACCACAACTCTCTGGATACGGTCCTTGAGCCAATTCTCAATCCAATTACAAACTATACTTTCTAAACCTATAGTCCTTAATATACTCATTAGACGTCTATGAGGTACAGTGTCAAATGCCTTTGCAAAGTCCAAAAAACACTATTTCCACAGCGGCCGCTCTGTCTAGGCTTCTGCACACCTCTTCATAAAAACAAATCAGGTTGGTTTGACAACTTCTGTCCTTAGTAAAACCGTGCTGGCTGTCACTTGTAATACTATTTTTTGTCACATAATCCTGTATATAGTCCCTCAATACCCCCTCAAACATTTTCGCCCACGATGGATGTTAAGCTTACTGGTCTATAATTACCCGGGGAAGACATAGAGCCCTTTTTGAAAATAGGCACCACATTTGCCCTGTCCCAGTTCCTTGGCACTATACCAGTCACTAGAGAATCTCTAAATATTATGAAGAGGGGGACAGAAATAACTGAACTAAGCTCTTTAAGAACTCTAGGGTGTAACCCATCTGGTCCTGGGGCCTGTGTACATTTATATTATTTAACTTAGCTTAGACCATATGTACTGTACATTCAGCCAATTTAGTATATACACTGATATAGTAAGGCTGGGTTCACACGAGCATGTTAC
Source organism: Rhinoderma darwinii (assembly GCF_050947455.1). Lineage (NCBI taxonomy): Eukaryota > Metazoa > Chordata > Amphibia > Anura > Rhinodermatidae > Rhinoderma > Rhinoderma darwinii. The sequence continues at coordinate 179,137,546 of NC_134690.1, forward strand.
GTCCGTAAAGGACGGAACGTATTTCGGCCGCAAGTCCCGGACCGAACACACTGCAGGGAGCCGGGCTCTTAGCATCATAGTTATGTACGATGCTAGGAGTCCTTGCCTCTCCGTGGAACTACTGTCCCGTACTGAAAACATGATTACAGTATGGGACAGTTGTCCTGCAGCGAGGCAGGGACTCCTAGCGTCGTACATAACTATGATGCTAGGAGGCTGGCTCCCTGCAGTGTGTTCGGTCCGGGACTTGCGGCCGAAATACATTCCGTCCTTTACGTCCTACATGTTCAGATCTTGGCTTATTGCATTTACATACTTGAAGATTTTTGGGGGATTTGTTTTACTATCATTGGCCACCTGCCTTTCATATTGTATTTTTGCTGATTTTATTACATTTTTATAGATTTTATTAAGCTCTTTATAATTACCAAAGACTAGAGCTGTACCCTCAGATTTGTGTTTTTCAAATGCCCCTTTTTTGTCATATATTGCACTTTTTACAGAAGGTGTAAGCCATGTGGGGTTTAATTTTAGTAGTTTATACTTGTTACCTATAGGAATAAATTTTGACCTATAACTACCCAAAGTAGATTTTAAGATCTTCCATTTATCATTTGTACCATTATTTGACATTAGTTCTTCCCAGTCTATATCCTGAATTGCACCCCTCATCCTGGGGAAATTGGTCTTCTTAAAATTAAGTATTTTAGCCCTCCCAGCCTGTGTTTGTTTTTTACAGAATAGGTAAAATGTAACTATATTGTGATCACTGTTACCAAGGTTTTCACGAATATTGACATTCCCAACAAGCTCTGCATTATTAGAAATGACCAGATCCAACAGAGCTTCACCTCTAGCCGGGTCTTCCACAAACTGGCCCTTAAAGCTTTCTGCAACAGGTTGAGGAAATTTCTCCGCTTTGCAGTTGATCCTGAACCATGATACTAATTAATATCCCTGTAATTAAAATCTCCCATTATCACTGCAGTACCAGCCTGTGCAGCCCGCTCCATTTGTTTATATATTTCACCTTCTATTTCTTCCGTTATTTTGGGGGGTCTATAGATTACACCAAAAGTTATTTTTTCAGTGTTTACCTCCCTTTGTATTTCCACCCACAAGGTTTCAAGCTCCTCACAATCTTCACCCACTATTGTCTCTTTCACACTCACCTTCATATCACTTCTCACATACAGACATACACCACCGCATTTCCTATTTGTCCTGTCTTTCCGAAATATTGTAAAACCCTGTAGATTTACAGCCCAGTCATGAGAAGAGTCTAGCCATGTTTCAGCAACACCTACTATATCTATATTTTCCTCAAGTACAAAGGCCTCAAGCTCCCCCATTTTGCTTGCTAGACTTCTGCCATTTGTGAACATACACTTTAACTTGAATACCTATAAATGTACATGTGGACAAATCACACATCCACAAAGGAAGAAAAATAGAACCAAGTACAAATCTGTACGTTGTAATAATCACATAGCTTTATTGAAATACATGTAAAAACATATTGGCCATCAAGACCTAAAAATACGACACACGGTTAAAATACAAAGATGTGGGGAACACCCAATTATGACACAATAAAATATACTCAGAAGAGAACAATGTATACAAGATAGTTCTGAAAGGCATACTCTTAATGGAAAATCCAGAAACCACAAATGTGATGTAAGTTGCCATGCCAATACAATGACACAATCAATAAATAAACAGCGAGTATACAAGGAAGGAGACATACATAACACGCTAGTATGTGTGTGGACAGTATGTCAAGGGAGTAACCGAGATTCAAACCCCGTCCCAAAGAATATACCAACCAGTATAAGTCATAATAATCCTAGGGTGAACACCACACCATGAGCCCCAACGCGCGTTTCGCGGTAGCTTTATCAAGGGGTACTGACAGGAGAGGAGATAGACGCTCAATTTGTACAAGGAGTGGGCGGAGTTTAGTTGAGGCAGAGCCAATAGTAGAAAACTGCTGCAAATGAATGCTAATAAAGTGCAGGTGATAACATGAATGTGCATATCATTCAAGGCGAACGATGTATAATTACCTTGATTGTGCTGAATAGACGGCAGATACCGCCGAAGGTTACCTAATGTGTGTTCACGAAGCGCGAATGCGCATGCGCATAAACGAAAATAGGAATGCGCCATGAGAGGGCAGTGTAGACGCCGGAGTATGACGTGTCACACTCCGGCGGCCATCTTTAACACTGGAAAAAATAAGGGCAAAATGTGTACCGAGACCATGTGACGATTATAGATTTCAGGGTAAATGTAAAAAAGACGCCATAAGAGGGCAGTGTAGATGCCGGAGTGTGACACTCCGGTGGCCATCTTTAACACTGGAAACAGGCAGGGAAAGATGTATGCCGGGACCACGTAGTGATTATAGATTTCAGGGTATAGCATATATAGACAGCAATGGCCCGTTAGGAACAAACAGTGTACAGACACAATTTTCTACCAAATAATAAAAAGAGAAAAAAAAAATGATATAAAAAGAGAAAAAAAATTATATAGTTTGTACATAAAACCATAAATTAATAACGATCATAGTAGACCAATTACATAACACAAATACATGCACAAGACATAAAATTAATAAAGACAATAATACAATAAATGAGGTGCACTGGTGGTACACCGATTGTTTATATAATCATAAAAATATATATATAAATATATGTACACAACTCAAAATTACATATGCACACCATACATACATGTAAACATATACATATACATGGAACCAGTAAACCAGATTTTTATATGCACAAAAAATATATATATGTTAAATAAAAATTGAATAATGAGAGATATATTTTATTATTATCTTATTAACATTTTTTTACTCTTTTATTTCTTTATATATAAATAAAATATATAAATAAATACCTACAAATAAAATGTGATAAAGGTGAGTGAACACACGTGCACAGTGAAAAGTGAAAAAATCATAGTTTTATTAAAAAACTTGTACAAAAATATAAAGTGATACACACGTGAATAATGACACCTGAAAGAAATACAATTGATTATTAATCACAACATATAAAATTGAATACAGAATATATAAAAATATATAAATAGTGTTATAACAGTCAAGTAAGTATTATATGTCAGAAAATAAAAAATAAAGTTATCGAAAAAATATAAAGTGTATTGAATAATAGTACATAAAAATTTATAGAAATACAAAGTGAGAAGGTGTGAAGTGTATGGATACAATAAAAAAATATATATAAAAAAATATATATTATACAGTGAATTATAATTAAGTAGGCCTATCATGACCATACTCATGAGACATATACCAAATAATGCTAACAAGGATGATTAAAAATGTGTATTAATATTAAATATGTATATTATAAAGTAATAATTCATGTATATGTATATACATATATCCACAAAAATAAATAGATCAAAAAATAAAAAATATAAAAAATAAAAAAGTTAAAAAATATAAAAAAGAAAAAAAGAAAAAGGAAAATACGAAAAAAACAACAAGAAAACAAAACAAAATGAATAAATCATAATTGGGTCGAAATATAATAGCTGTGCTATAACACAAGCGCATGAAAACAATCTATATTGAGTACCCCCTGAGAAGGCTACAAAAGATATGACACACCCCTGCATAGCTAATTGGCAACCTTGAACACAAAATATTTGGACATATATGTGTAGTACAATGTCCCGGTGTTCCAATGGATGGAAGCCAAATGCGACAGCAGATCCTATGGAAATACAAAGAACAATATCAAAAACAAGCTCAGATTATCACTATCCCAACAATGTACACAGAGCCAACATCAACCTAATCCTATCACAACTCAAAATGCAATATATATACACCAATGAAATAAAAACAAATGATGCCTTGGGACCATAGGGAAAATTTATAGAAAAGAGGCAAAGTACATTTTTTAGTTTAGCCCAAAAGGCGAACTGGTCTTCAATTTTGTAATCCATTTGCACTCGATACGTTCTAATTTCCGAAAAGTATCCCCTCCACGTGATCCAGTAATGATTTTATCAATACCATGAACCTTTAGATCTTGCCAACTACTATTGTGGAACTCGCGAAAATGTCTGGGAATGGACTTCAGTTTGTCTATTTCTTCCCAATTATTTTTCTCAATAAGTCCAGCCTTTTTAATATCCCTGACATGTTCCTGGATTCTCGTTTTCAACTCTCTTGTAGTCATACATAATGATATGTACATTCATGTTATCACCTGCACTTTATTAGCATTCATTTGCAGCAGTTTTCTACTATTGGCTCTGTCTCAACTAAACTCTGCCCACTACTTGTACAAATTGAGCGTCTATCTCCTCTCCTGTCAGTACCCCTTGATAAAGCTACCGCGAAATGCGCGTCGGGGCTCATGGTGTGGTGTTCACCCTAGGATTATTATGACATACTGGTTGGTATATTCTTTGGGACGGGGTTTGAATCTCGGTTACTCCCTTGACATACTGTCCACACACATACTAGCGTGTTATGTATGTCTCCTTCCTTGTATACTCGCTGTTTATTTATTGATTGTGTCATTGTATTGGCATGGCAACTTACATCACATTTGTGGTTTCTGGATTTTTCCATTAAGAGTATGCCTTTCAGAACTATCTTGTATACATTGTGCTCTTCTGAGTATATTTTATTGTGTCATAATTGGGTGTTCCCCACATCTTTGTATTTTAACCGTGTGTCGTATTTTTAGGTCTTGATGGCCAATATGTTTTTACATGTATTTCAATAAAGCTATGTGATTATTACAACGTACAGATTTGTACTTGGTTCTATTTTTCTTCCTTTGTGGATGTGTGATTTGTCCACATGTACATTTATAGGTATTCATTCTATATTTCTTTGATATATGTGGACGTTTAATTGAAACGTTACTGTTCGGTCTGTAACTATATAGGTATTCATACACTTTAACTTGCCTTTCAATTTTTCACTTTCAGTATCAGAAATGTGATTGTTTGACATTATTTGGGAATTTTTCTTTTCATTGCTGTTTTGTAACAAAAGGATCTCCTTATCCTGTTATCTAGTCCTCTTCCCACAGTCTATTTCACGCCCCAGCAATTTAGTCTGACCCCACTCTAAACCTACTACCCCTTTATTTTCTACATTGACCTCCCTTTTCAGCCCTTGTTTAAATACTCCGCCACCACAGCTAGAATTCTCTCCCCAAGCACAGCGGATCCTCTTCCATTTAGGTGCAAATCATCTGCAGAATACAGTTTGTACCCCAATGAAAAGTCAGCCCAGTGCTCTAGGAACCCAAAGCCTTCTCATCTACACCAAGACTTCAGCCATGCATTTAACTCCCTGAGCTCCCACTGTCTTTACTGTGATGTGCATGGCACAGGCAGTATTCCTGAGAATACAACCTTGGAGGTCCTTCCTTTCAGCTTGTATTCTAGTTCTCTAAAATTATTCTTAAGGCTCCTTCACCTACCATTTATTCTGTCATTGGTTCCAACATGGACCACGACAGCTGGATCATCACCAGCTCCTCCCAGTAATTTATCCACCCGTTCCACCACATGCCAAATACTGGCACCAGGGAGACAGCAAACCATTCAGTTGAGGCGGTCTAGGCGACAAAATATTCTATCCATCTTTGGCCTGTCACTTCTGCAGCCAATCCCCACCCTCTTTAGTGACACAAACCCCTCATAATGCTGTCTCCTTTAACGCCTTAACGCTATGTGACGTAATAGTCCATCACAGGAGTTGTCCTGTTAACGCAAACTGACGGACTGTTACCTCACAGCATTAACAGGGTACTGTGTCGGCAGACGCATCTGCAGACACAGTTTTAAAGCAGTGATAACTTAACGCTATTTCTTCAAGGCCAGGACTGGAGCTAGCCTCCGATTCGGCCGATTAACCCTTTAGATGCAGCCCTCAAAACCGAGCGCTGCATCTATGGTGTTTTCAAGCCGATCGGAACCCTGCAATGAAATTGCGGGGTTCCGATGACTTCTCCGGCAGACCGGAAGCCTAACAATGGCCTCCTGTCTGCCTAGAACAGAAGCCTGCTAGGTCCCGCCCCGAGGCGGGGCCTAAAAGGCATTCGGCCGCAGTTTCAGAAGCTGAGTCTGCGACATCAGCCGCCGGTGTCAGCTATATTTTACAGCTGACACTGTGCTGTTACGGCAGGGAATGGAGCTAGCTCCGATCCCTGCCATTAACCCCTCAGATGCCGCGATTGCAGCATCTTAGTGGTTTGTAGCGATCGGCAACGACACAAGGTTATCTTGACGATGTCGATCGCTGCTATGGCAAGCAGAGGCCTAATAATGGCCTCCTTGTCTACCACGTACGATAGCCTATTGGGCCCCGCCCACAGACGGGACCTAATAGGCTTGCTGTCAGTGAATGACTGACAGCTATAATGAATTGCATTACGTGGGTAGTGCAATGCATTAGAGTAAAGATCAGAGGTGCAGGACCTCAAGTCCCCTAGTTGAACAAAAAAGAAATGTTTAAAAAAAGTTAATAAAAAGTTGAATAAAAGTGTAAAAATAAAAGTTTCAAGTTAATAAAAACAAACACTGCCATTTTTCCTATAATAAGCCTTTTATTATTGGAAAAAAATGTAAATGTTAAAAAAAAGTACATATATTTGGTATCGCCACGTAACAACCCAAACTATAGGACTATAATATTATTTTTCATGCACGATGAACACCGCAAAAAAACAAAAAAAAATACAATGCCAGAATCACTATTTTTTTTATCACCACCCCTCACAAAACATGGAATAAAAAGTGATCATAAAGTCACATGTACCCCAAAATGATACCAATAAAAACTACAACTCATCTTACAAAAAATAGGCCCTTACACAGCTTTTTTGACTAAAAATAAAAAAGTTCTGGCTCTCAGAATATAGAGTGTCCAAAAGCAGATAAGATCGGACATCATTTATCAGTGCGACAATATCTCTGAAATATTATTTATTTGCCGCATTATTATACCCTCTTATTATGCCCTGATGTACTCCGCACAGATTACATATACCCTGATGTTCTTCGCACAGATTACATATGCCCCCACATTCTAAACAGTGGCGAATTAAGTGTACCATTGGCCCTGGGCTGTTGACACAACTTGGGCCCCCTCCTTCCCCCTCACACGCAATTCAACCCCCACAACCCGCTGACACTGTACCCGTCAGTGCCACTGACCTGATGGATACAGGTTTTAGCACTAGATACAGCTGCTCTGTATTCAGGATATAAAGCAGCTGTTTCTCAAAAAGTAAAAATTATTTTGAATAAGTATTTAGAAAGGTTGAACCAAACACCATACACTATTTTATTTAAAAAAAAAAACTTTTTGAAAGGTTTACATAGCCTTTAACACATCAAGTAAAAACAAATTGTAACACCTCTTTTTAACTGGTTCCCGACCGCTGGCTGTGTTTTTACGGCCAGCGGTCAGGGTCCTTAAGAACCGGCGCGTGTTTTAACTTGCTGCCTGAGCGATCGTGCAGCTGAATGTCGGGTCTCCAGCTGTCAGTGACTGCCGGGGACCCTGAGGAGAGGATAGAAGCAGCTTTCGTTGCTTCTGTCTTCTCCGATCTCTTTTACACAGCGCTCAATGAATGCTGTGTATAGACTGGCTAAAAGCAGAGAAGTGATAAAATAAAACAAAACAAACATTACTCACCTGGTATTTACCCCACAGCTCCTGCTGGTCTTTGAGACTCTCCTGTAGTAATTAGGAGCCGACTAACCACACGTGAATGCTGTAGTCCACTACTAAAGGACAGCTAACAAAAAACCGGCGGGACCACAGGAGCGACTGCACTGAAGCAAAGTCAGTAATGTTTGTTTTGTTATTTTATAACATTCCATGGCCAATCTTTTTTTCATGTTCAAATCTGCGTTGTTACATTCAATTGTTCTGCTGTGTCAGAGGAACAGAACAATGGAATGCTGAAAACAATGGTTCCGTTGCACGACGGATACCGCCACCTGGGCCGAAGGAACCCATGGACTTACATTGGGTTCTGTTTGCTTTCCGTCGAGGTGTCCGCAGTTTTACCAGAGACAATAGCGCAGCATGCTGCACTATTGTCTCTGGTAATCTTGGCCGGATCTGTGACGGGGGCCCCTAACGGATGTTTTCTTTGTTTGTAAGTAATCAAATAGTTAGAATTAATATATCACTTTGCAGGCATGTTTAAACAAAAAAAAAATTCAATATATTTTTTTAACTAATATTATTTTCATAAGTTTCACAATTTTGTTGACTTTCCAACTCCAGCGACTACTCAAAAGACCAACAATATAATAATATTAGTTCATTTTACTGTATGAAAGCAGTTGATTGCCTGCTATTGTGTTATTGTATTATATTATGCAATGACATTTCTTATAAGAAAGAATTCACTACAGGGAATACAATATACAGCAATATTTTGCATGCTAGTTGTTTATAGCTCAGGTCCTCTGACATAAGGCCTTTCTTCTACGACAATCAATAAGGTTACCAAGTTAAATGATGACTAGCAAATAAATTTTTTTACAGTGCCATAATTTAAAAACTTCCAGGCTGGAAAGGATAAGTGCACAATATTTTATTTCTTCATGAAAAAAATGATTAACTTTGTGCCCCCAAAATCTGATAACCAGGGGCATTGGTAGCACCGGACATCCGGGACACAAGCCCCGGATGTTTGGCCCGGTGCCCCGGATCCCCAGGTGACTGCAGCTACAGGATTGCGACAGGGCTGCTATCGAGATGGCGACCGGGCCACGGCCACCGCACCACGTCTATAGAAATTTAGTATAGTAACTGGGGCCTATGACATAAAATACATGGGCCCCTGTTACTATAGTAATGACACACTTACCCTCCTTCCCGAGCGCAGCGGAAGTCCTGAAGTCTTCTCGCGTCATGATGCTGTGCGCCGCTCATGACGTCACAACGCTGGATGGTGTCTGGATATCCGCTGCACCAAAGAGCTGGGTAAGTGTACCATCTTTACTGCCTGCCTGGGTCCTGTATCTAAGCCTGCCCTGTGTTATGCTTAGATACATGGTCCAACAGACAGCATCACACATGGGCTTAGATACAGGGCCCATGAGGGATATGGTCTCTTGGACCATGTATCTAAGCTTACCACAAGGTAGGCTTAGATACAGGACCCCAGCAGACAGTAATCTTATACTGTATAAGATTACTGTCTACTGTGGCCCTGTATCTAATCCTGACATCTGGTAGGCTTAGATACAGGGTCCAACAGACAGTATCACACATGGGCCATGTATCTAAGCCCATGTGTGATGCTGTCTGTGGGACCATGTATCTAAGCTTACCACAAGGCAGGCTTAGATACAGGACCCCAGCAGACAATAATTTTATATATTATAAGATTACTGTCTGCTAGGGTCCTGTATCTAAGCCTGCCGTGTGGTAGGCTTAGATACATGATCTAACAGAAAGTATCACACATGGGCTCTGTATCTAAGCTTACCACATGTGTTACTAATGTTTTTTTTTGTGTTTGTGTTTTTTTATAGATTTTGTCATTGGACTACGTCGGATTCGAGACTTTAAGTCTCAATAAAATGGTTAACGAGGGTTGTGTGGGTTTTTTTATTTCAATAAAATATATTTTTTCTATGTCTTTGTATTTTCTTTTAAACTTCATTACTACCGCCTTGGTAATGGCTGCTGGTTGATTGACAGCATACATTACTAAGGTGGGGCTTAGTGTTAGCTGGTGCAGAGGCCAACACTAACTCCCATTATTACCCTGGTACCCACCGCCACCAGGGGTACCGGGAAGAGCTGCGTACGACCCAGTACCCGATCATCTGTAGTGATGGTCGGTCAATGGGGAGGTCGAAGGCTGGTATTATTAGGCTGGGAAAGGCCAAAACAGTGGCCCTTCCCACCCTGGTAATGCTAGGTTGCTGCTGCTGTGTTGTATCTGGCTGGTTATCAAAAATGAGGCGGACCCCACGTTTTTTTTTAAATGGAATAAATGTTGTGTGGTCGCCGCCCCCCCCCCCCCCCCCCATTTTACATAACCAGCCAGATACAACATAGCAGCAGCAGCCCAGCATTACCAGGGTGGAAAAAATATTTTATTGAAATAAAAAACCCTACATATCCCTCATTAACCATTTTATTGAGAATAAAAAAGCCGTAATCTAAGTAGTCCTCGAATCCGACCTAGTCCAACAACCAAACCTGTAAAAAAATGCAAACACACCCAAAAAATTAGTAACACATAAAAAAGCAAAACAATTCTTATACTTACCTTTCCTGGGTCCAGCGCTGGAGCCGCAATGTCAGCGAGCTGGGCTCTATATCTATTCCTATCATGTGTGTTACTGTCTGTTGGGCCACGTATCTAAGCCTATCATGTGTAATACTGTCTGCTGAGCCACTGTATCTAATCCTATCCATAGCTATAGGATCGTAGTGCTATAAATATGCTGTCTCATATATATACACACATATATACATACACACAGATACATACACACAGAAATTTTTTTTTGGGGCTGAACATATGTTAGTACAAGGATACTTACTGCTGGGCCATGTATCTAAGCCTATCATGTATGATACTGTCTGTTTAGGCCTTGTATCTAAGCCTATCATGTATGATACTGTCTGCTGAGACAATGCATCCAATTCTATCCAGTGGTATAGCTATAGGAGCCTTAGTCTTATAGATATGCTATTTCTGATATGTATGTAACAATGTATTTTTTTTTTGGGGGGGGGATATATGTCTCCAGGCTTGTGCCCCTGAACTTTTAAGACCCTAGCAACGTCTGATAACATTAAACAATGTCTTAATTCTGCTTAAAACTATGTGTTACCCACTTGTGCCTCCTGCACATAATGGTGCCCGTAATCACGGTACGTGATTACGGTCACAGCTGGCCGCTGACGGCCGCGGACAACCACCCGCATTTGTGGGTCATGTTCCCATATAAAGTATGGGAGCACGGTAAACAGCAAAAAATAGAACATGTCCTAACTTTTGTGGAGCCTTTCTACAGCATGAACTCCTTCTCCTAAATATGAGGGAAGGTGTCCGACGTCCATAAAAATGAATGGGTCTGTAATTACAGTCCAAATACTACAGGGCTTCAGTGATGGTTTCATTAAGTAAAGTTTATTGCAGCACAGTAAGCATCTTAGTATTGGCTTTGAATTATATAATTGAAGCTGTTATTTTATATTAGTGTGTCACAAACTGATAAGGAACCACTCAATGTCCACTAGTGCAGCACTATTTATAGGGGTTGTAACTTTTTTCAATGTATCAAATAAACAAGTTGTCTCAAAAATAAAACCCTTGTTCATCTCCCTTTTTAAGCCAGAAATGAGGGCTGTCCTGGCGGTTCTGCCTGTACATGCATGGAGGGTCATTCATTTGAATGCCTGGCATAAAATACAACATTTTCCTTTCATAAGACAAGAAGCAGCTTCCACAATCTAAAGAATGTCATTGCAGTTAGGCCTGATTCAGACGAACGTGGCGTTTTTGCGCACGAAAAACACACGGCGTTTTGCCTGCGCAAAAGCCACTTACCTGCTCCGTGAGGCAGCATCATATGATGCGCGGCTGCGTGCTTTTCGCACAGCTGCCATCATTATGACACGCCATTTGGATGTTTGTAAACAGAAAAGCATGTGGTGCTTTTCTGTTTACATTCATCCTTTTGACAGCTGTTGCGCGAAACAGGCAGTTCGCACGGAAGTGCTTCCGTGCGACCTGTGTGGTTTTCACGCACCCATTGAATTCAATGGGTGAGTGATGCTCGAAATACGCCGAGATATTGAACCTGTCGCGCTTTTTACGCAGCGGACAAACGCGGACTGTCTGTACTGCCCCATACACTTCTATTGGTCCATGCGAGCCACGTGAAAACCACGCGGCCTGCACGGACGCAATTCACGTTCGTGTGAATCCGCCCTAAGTTAGAGAAGCTGGACAAGCTGCTTTTTAAAAAAAGAATGTATTTAGTACTGTGAAAAAGTTACTTGTAATATAAATCTTTATTTTCTGGTTTTCTGAATGTAACAGCAATGTAAACACTGAATGCAAACAGAATTAAAAAAAAATTGCTAATGTTTTCCGTTTGTCTTGGTTCCATAAGGTTTCAGTTTTTTTTTTGCGGAAACAATAGCGCAGTCGACAGAGCTATTGATTCTGCTAAAACAACGGAAACCTTACAGAACAGAGACAAACAGAAACCATTTGCATTGAAATCAATGATAATGCTAACGGAAAGCTATGGTTTCCGTTTGCCTTTCCATTAATGGGTTCCTCCGACGGAAAGGTCCGACAGAACCCATTAACGGAACCCTGATGCTGATGTGAACAGGCCCTAGGTTGTTTATACTGTTCTACTATGGCAGTACTTTACTATGTTTAAATATTGAACACAAATACATTGAAAACTGCAAATAAGGACAGAATAAGAGACGGTAGAAGCACATTATGGGCAATAACAAATAAAATACATTGTATGTCATCGAGTAGATTCTTGTTTCAACAACAATGTATCAATGTAATGTAATTTCCACACAAGGGAACATTTTGATGCTTGTGAACTGTTGTAGAACATGTTATTAGTCATAGGTATAAATGAGCAAACTGATTTGCAAAGTTTGAGTCTAAGGGTATGTTCACACGGCCTATTTACGGACGTAATTCGGGCGTTTTTGCCCCGAATTACGTCCGAAAATAGCGCCTCAATAGCGCTGACAAACATCTGCCCATTGAAAGCAATGGGCAGACGTTTGTCTGTTCACACGAGGCGTAATTTACGCGCCGCTGTCAAATGACGGCGCGTAAATAGACGCCCGCGTCAAAGAAGTGACCTGTCACTTCTTTGGCCGCAATTGGAGCCGTTATTCATTGACTCCAATGAATAGCAGCGCCAATTACGTCTGTAATTGACGCGGCATTCAAGCGCCTGCACATGCCGATACGGCTGAAATTACGGGGATGTTTTCAGGCTGAAACATCCCCGTAATTTCAGACGTTACGGACGCCCTCGTGTGAACATACCCTAAGGGCCTGTTCACAGGGAGTATTTTGATGAGCTTTTTGGAGTGAAAATCGCTCCGCAAAAGTCGTCAAAAACCGGCCGAAAATGCCTCCCATTGATTTCAATGGGAGGCGGGGGCGGTTTTCTCCCGCGAGTGGTAAAACCGCCTCGCAGGAGAAAGAAGGGGCATGTCCTATCTTCGCGTGTTTACGCCTCTGACCACCCATTGACATCAATGGGAGGCAGAGAGAGCGTACTTCGCTGAGTTTTTTGCCCGTAGCACTCAATGGGGCGAGTGAAAAACGCTGCGAAAATCGCGGCAAACGACGTGCAGGAAGGACAAAATCTGCCACAAAACCCCGACCAGATTTTGAGGCAGATTTTGACCTTCCTGCACGCCGGTTGCAGCGTTTTTCGCTGTGTTTTTCGTGACGTTTTTCGCTTGCGTCCATTGAGTGCTACGGGCAAAAAACTCAGCGAAATATGCTTTCTATGCCTTCCATTGATGTCAATGGGAGGTCAGAGGCATAACCGCATGAAGATAGGACATGTCCCTTCTTTCTCCCGCGAAGCTGTTTTACCGCTCGCGGGAGAAAATCGCCTCCGTCTCCCATTGAAATCAATGGGAGGCATTTTCGGCCGGCTTTTGACGAGTTTTGCGGAGCGGTTTCCGTGCCAATAAACTCATCAAAATACTCCTTGTGAACAGGGCCTAGGGTATGTTCACACGTCCTGTTTTCAGATGTAATTCGGGCGTTTTACGCTTCGAATTACGCCTGAAAAAACTGCTCCATTATGCCTACAAACATCTGCACATTGCTTGCAATGGGTTTTACGATGTTCTGTTCAGACGAGGTGTAATTTTACGCGTCGCTGGCAAAAGACGGCGCGTAAAAAGACGCCCGCGTCAAAGAAGTGCATGTCACTTCTTTGGACGTTTTTGGAGCCGTTTTTCATTGACTCCAATTATGTCCGTAATGGACGCCGCGAAAAAGGCGAGTACTTGCAAAAACATCTGAAATTCAGGAGCTGTTTTCGCCTGAAAACAGCTCCGTAATTTCAGACGTAATTTGTTAAGATGTGTAAACATACCCAAAGGGTATGTTCACACGCTGAGTCAAAAACGTCTGAAAATACGCGGCTGTTTTCAAGGGAAAACAGCTCCTGATTTTTAGATGTTTTTTTAAGCCACTCGCAATTTTCGCTGCGTTTTTTACGCCCGATTTTGGAGCTTTTTTTGATAGAGACAAAGAAAAATGTCCCAAGAAGTGACCTGCACTTCTTTTTCGCGGCCGTTTTTTTACGCGTAAAAATGCTCCATCGGAACTGAGCGCCGTTTTCCCATTGAAATCAATGGGCAGATGTTTGGAGGCGTTTTAGGGGCGTTTTTTAAGGCGTAATTTGAGGCGTATAATGCCCGAATTACGTCTGAAAACACTGCGTGTGAACATACCCTCACAACGGATTTTAGGCATTCACACACTTTGATAGACTGTGAATCACTTTGGATCCACAACAGATGCAGTCATGAACATTAATTGAAATGCAATTTTAACCCCTTAAAGCCTATTTTAAACCTTAATGACCATTAACACTATTTTTTGCGTTTTTCCATCGTCGCATTCCAAGAGCTACAACTTTTTTATTTTTGCGTTGACATGTCTGTAAGGTGTTCTTTTTTGCGGCACAATTTGTATTTTTTAATAGCACCATTTTGGTGTACATGTAATTTATTGATTAACTTTTATTAACTTTTTTGGGGGGGTAATAGAAAAAAATAAATACATTTTGCTACTCTTTTTTGCGTCTTAGATTTACGCCATTTACTGTGTGGTATACATAACATAATAAATTCCGATTCCAAAGTTATATAGATTTTGTATGTTTTACTACTTTTAGGGTATGTGCACACACACTAATTACGTCCGTAATTGACGGACGTATTTCGGCCGCAAGTCCCGGACCGAACTCAGTGCAGGGAGCCGGGCTCCTAGCATCATACATATGTACGATGCTAGGAGCCCCTGCCTCTCCGTGGAACTACTGTCCCGTACTGAAAACATGATTACAGTACGGGACAGTTGTCCTGCAGAGAGGCAGGGACTCCTAGCATCGTATATAACTATGATGCTAGGAGCCCGGCTCCCTGCACTGTGTTCGGTCCGGGACTTGCGGCCGAAATACGTCCGTCAATTACGGACGTAATTAGTGTGTGTGCACATACCCTTACACAGTAAAAACATTTTTTTCAAAATTATTTGTTTTTGTGTCGCCATGTTTTAAGATCCATAAGGGTATGTTCACACGCAACGAGCAAAAACGTCTGAAAATACGGAGCTGTTTTCAGGCGAAAACTGCTCCTGATTTTCAGATACTTTTTTAACAACTCGCGTTTTTCACGGCGCTTTTTTACGGCCGCTTTTGGAGCTGTTTTCCAATGGAGTCAATGAAAAACGCCTCTAAAAACGTCCCATGAAGTGTCCTGCACTTCTTTTTATGAGCCGTAATTTTACGCGCCATATTTTGACAGCGAGGCATAAAATAATGGCTCATGGGAACAGAAAATCGTAATTCCCATTAAAAGCAATGGCCAGATGTTTGTAGGCGTACTAGGAGCGTTTTTTCAGGCGTAATTCGAGGCGTAAACCGCCCAAATTACGTCTGAAAATAGGCCGCGTGAACATACTCTAATTGTTTTATTTTTATGCCGATGCAGGTGTATGAGGGCTTGTTTTTTGCGCGACTTCTTTTTTTGATACCATTTTGGAGTACATGTGACTTTTTGATCACTTTTTATCAAATTTTTTTGTAGGCAGGATGAACAGAAAACAGCAATTCTGGCATTTTATTTTATTTTTTGGGGTGTTCACCGTGCGGGTTAAATAACATAATTGTTTTATAGGTGGGGTCGTTACGGACACGGCGATACCAAATATGTGTAATGTTTTTTTTTTATTTTCGTTTTTTTTCATATTAAAGTATTTTATACGGGAAAAAGTGGGTTTTTCATTTTTTTATTTTGGCTTTTTATTTATTTATTATTAACTTTATTAAACTTTTTGATAACTTTATTTTTAGTCCCACTAGGGGACTTCACTATGCGATCTTCTGATCGCTTTTATTATACATTGCAATACTTGTCTATTGCAGCGTATTATTGCCTGTCGGCGTAATGGCTTACCAGGCATCCACTACAGGCAGACCTGGTGGCCTTTTTTAGGCCCCCGGCTGCCAAAGAAGCCATAGGCACCCTGCGTTTGCAATTGCAGGGTGCCAATGGGGTGAGAGAGGGAGCACCCTCCCTCCAAAACCGCTTGGATGCGGCGCTCGCTATTGAGTGCCGCATCTAAGGGGTTAAACGAGTGAGATCATTGTTGAAATACGAAAAAAAACATGCCCAGTTGTCCATTTCAAAGCTCATTTGCATAAATATAAAATTGCTCATAACTTGGCCAAAAATGATCGTTTAAAAAAAAACAAAAAAAAACTTTACTGTTAGCTACATTGCAGCGCCGATCACATGCAATAGGAGATAGGGATTTGATAATCTGGTGACAGAGCCTCTTTAATATTCTCCCCTCCTTTAATTAATATACATTACTGTGTAAAAGTTTTAGGCATTCGTGGAAAAATGCTGCAAAGTAAGGGTATGTTCACACGCAAACGCAAAATACGTCTGAAATTACGGAGCTGTTTTCAGGGGAAAACAGCTCCTGAATTTCAGACGTTTTTGCAAGTACTTGCGTTTTTCGCTGTGTCTTTTACGGACGTAATTGGAGCTGTTTTTCATTGGAGTCAATGAAAAACGGCTCCAAAAACATCCCAAGAAGTGACATGCACTTCTTTGACGCGGGCATATTTTGACGAATTATACCCCGTCTGCACAGAACATCGTAAAACCCATTGCAAGCAATTGGCAGATGTTTGCAGACGTAATAGAGCCATCTTTTCAGGCGTAATTCGAGGCGTAAAACACCTGAATTACGTTTGAAAATAGGTTGTGTGCACATACCCTTAGAATGATTTTAAACATAGAAGTGTTAATAGTTTTTTTTATTAAATAACTAGATACAAAGTGAATGAAGAGGCGAGAAATCTAAATCAAATTAATATTTCGTGTGACCACCCTTTGCCTTCAAAACAGAATCAATGCTTCTATGTACACTTGCACAAATTCATAGATTTTGTAGGATTATAGTCAGATGTATGAATAACCAATTATACCAAACAGGTGATAATGATCATTTTCATATGTAGGTTGAAGCACAGTTAATAACTGCAACAGAAAAAGCTGTGTAGGAGGCTTAAAACTGGGTAAAAAAAAAAACTGCCAAACTCTGTCACAAAGGGGAGATTGTGGAAGACAGTTTCATGTCACAGATCCACCATGTCAAAACAGCAACAAGACACAAGGTAGTATTACGGCATCAGCAAGGTCTCTCCCAGGCAAATATTTCAAAGCAGACTAGGTTTCAAGATGTGCTGTTCAAGCACTTCTCAAGAAACACAAAGAAATGGGCAGTGGTCGGCCATGGAAACTTAGTGCAGCAGATCAAAGACACATCATGCTTACTTCAGTTCGGATTCGGAAGATGCCCAGCAGTGTCATCAGCTCAGAACTGGCAGGAACCACTGGGACCCAGGTACACCCATCTACTGTTCTGAGAAGTCTGGCCAGAAGTGGTCTTCATGGAAGAATTATGGCCAAAAAGCCATATCTTATATGTCGAAACAAGGCTAAGCGACTCAACTATGCAAGAAATCATAGGAACTGGGGTGTAGAAAAATGGCAGCAGGTGCTCTGGACTGATGAGTAAAAATGTGAAATATTTGGCTGTAACAGAAAGCCGTTTGTTTGCCGAAGGGCTGGTGAGCGGTACAATAATGGGTGTTTGCAGGCAACAGTGAAGCATGGAGGAGGTTCCTTGCGTTTGGGGCTGCCTTTCTGCAAATGGAGTTGGGGATTTGGTCAGGATTAAAGGCTATGTAAATCTTTAAAATAGTTTTGTTTTTTTAAATAATATGGTCAATCAGTGTGTTTGGTGCAACTTTATAAATAGTTTTTATTAAAAATTATTTTTACGTTTTGAGATACAGCTGCTCTGTATTCCCTATATGTAGCAGCTGTATCGTTCACTAAATCCTGTTCCCATCAGGTTTGCGGGACTGACGGGTTCAGCGAAAGAAGATCCTGCATATCTCTGTCACGCAGGATCCACCTGTTATCCATCACATCTAAGTTTACAACTTAGATGTGATAGATTACAGGTGGATGCTGCATGTCAGAGATCCACTTGATCTGCTGACACTGAACCCGTCAGGTCCGCGGGACAGACAGATTCAGGTCTTAGCGAATGATACAGCTGCTCTGTATGAAGAATACAGAGCAGCTGTATCTCAAAAAGTAAACATTTTTTTAAAATAAAAACGAATTATAAAGTTTCACCAAACACACTTGATTGACCATTTTATTTAAAAAATAAATAAATGCCTCTCACAAGTGTACATGGCTTTTAGTAGTGTCCACAATGCTGAGAAATACAGGCAGTTACATATCCATCATCTAATATTATAAGGGAGGAATCCAATTGGGTCAAAATTTATTCTGCAGCAGGAGAACAATCCCAAACATACAGCCTATGTCATTAAGAAATATCTTCAGTGTATAGAAGAACAAGGAGCTCTGGAAGTGATGATAAGGTCCCCACAGAGGCCCCTGATCTCAACATCATCGAGTATGTCTGGGATTACATGAAGAGAAAGAAGGACCTGAGGAATCCTACATTCAGAGAAGGTCTGTGGTTAGTACTTCAAAATGTTTGGAACAACCGCTTTGCCGAGTTCCTTCAAAAACTGTTTACAAGTGTAACTAGAAGAATTTATGCTGTTTTGAAGGCGAAGATTGATCACAACAAATATTGATTTGATTTAGATTTCCCTTCTGTTCATTCACTTTGTATTTTGTTAACTGATTCCCGTCAGGGTCCTTAAAACCCGAGCCATAGACTTTTTACGGCTCAGGTTTTAACTTGCTGCCCGCGCGATCGGGCAGCTGAATGTCGGGTCTCCGGCTGTCAGTGACTGCAGGGGACCCTGAGGAAAAGATAGAAGCAGCTTTAGCTGTTTCTGCCTTCTCCGATTTATTTTTACACAGCGCTCAATGAACGCTGTGTATAGGAATAGAGACAGCAGCGGCGCTGTCTCTATTCCTCCCGGTGATCATGTGACTGGTCACATGATCGCCGGGTGCCGTTACTGACAGACTGCTGCTGGGTCTTACTAGACCCAGCACAGCCCTATTAGTGACAATCGTCACTATGAGAGGGCTGATTTCCCCTGTAACTGGGGCTGCTGTGCAGCCCCAGTTACAGTGGAAAAACATGGTGTAAAAGAAAGAAAAAAAAATATATAAAGTTCCCCAAAGATCTTTTTTGACCTTTGGGGGACAGACCATAGTAATAAAACAATAATAAAGTAAAGTGCAAAAAAAAATTAAATAATAAATACACATAAAATACCCACCCCAAAAAAAAACGTCCCCCCCGCCAATCATTGTTGTAACGCTAGCGCTGACCCAATTACCCTAATATAGACATGTAATATATTAACATTTACGGTAGACAATGACGATCACAAATAAAAGGTCTATTTTAGGGTAAAACTATGTTATTACCCAAAAAAAATAGCTGAATCGTAAAAAAGCTTATTTTTTTACTATTTTCAAACTTTATGAATAAAAATTCTAAAATAGCAAAAAAGGTGTGTATAAAAATGATAAAAAATGAAACCTGCATTGTCTACGGAAAAAATGTCGCAAAAATCACGTCGTTAGCCCAACAAATGAAAAACTTATAGCCATTTAACTAACACGTGCTAAAAATGGCTAAACAGTGTCTGGTCCTGAAGGCGCAAAATAGCCCGGTCCTGAACTGGTTAATTTTATAAAAAAACTATTAGCACTTATATTTTTTACAGCATTCTTACTTTGCAGCATTTTTCCACAAATGCCTAAAACATTTGCACATTACTATATATATATATATATATATATATATATATATATATATATATATATATATATATATATATATATATATATATATATATATTAGGGGTATAAGGCAAGTAACAGCAGGAGTTTGATGGAGAGATCTTGGTTTTGTTACCCACAGACTTTCTCAAGCTTGAGAAAGATTCAGATGTGAACCGAAATATCGCTCACTTAGTGGTGAATTAAACCGACATCTCTCCATCAACCTTGAAGTCCTGGTGCTGTTACTTGCCTCATACCTCTGCTATCCATTACAAGTTAATAATTGTATTAATCCTTCTACTGGTAACGTGCACATGGCCTGATTT
The DNA here is from genome assembly GCF_050947455.1 of Rhinoderma darwinii. Taxonomy (NCBI): domain Eukaryota; kingdom Metazoa; phylum Chordata; class Amphibia; order Anura; family Rhinodermatidae; genus Rhinoderma; species Rhinoderma darwinii. The sequence goes on from NC_134690.1 coordinate 179,157,982, forward strand.
ACAGTATTTTGAGGAGTGCTGTGTTTTCACCCTTTCTTGTTGTATGTATATATATATATATATATGATAAATATATATATTAAAAAAAATGATATTTCTGGCACAGCAGATTATCTGTTTAACTACCTCCTTCTCAAAAACCTCTGATCAGACTTGTCTCTGGCTGTAAATGTGGCCATACAACATTAGATCAAAATCTGGCGTTACTGCCGATTTTGGTGGGACTGGTCCGCTAGCTAATGTGTATGGGGAACTCCTAACTCCTGATACCTGATCCTTTGTTTCCATGGGAGAAAGGGCACTGGCTTATTCAAAAACACAGCGGTTATTTATGCAATAGAATTCCCTAAAATAATGCAATATATATTGCACAATGCCATTCCTAGAAACACGTAATGTTCAAAAATACAAAAAAAGAAAGACAAAATCCAGGAATATTCAAGGCACTCTTCAGGGATAAAAGAATATTATATATCTATTTTATTCCGAATTAATTTAATTGAATTTATTATAGAAAAAAAATATTTTTTTGCATTACTAGTAATACTATATAATAAAAGCAGAGCATGTTACTTGGCCAGGTTCTACAACAATTACATATAGATACATAAGACAACACACCCATCAAGAATGCGATAAATTTCATATGTTAATATATATGGAAGGGAAATAAGTTAATGCAAAGAGCAAATTCACATTTGTTCCCTCCGATTTGAAAAATTATTATAACCCTTCATTCACATCTTAAAGGTAGATTCTTATGATCGTAGATCGGCATGGTCAGTCCCGACTCAAATAGAGGTTATAACACCAAGTTCTTTGTTTCGTTCACACTTACAATTTGATTTTGATACCACCAAAAATTATTTAAAGAAGTCACTGTGGCACAGAACCAACAAACCTTTGAACAAGGTACAGGTATAAAATACAAAAGTGCAAGAAGTACCCAAATGTACTCATCTGATCCTGAGTATGGTTCCAAACTACATTTTCCGACACTCCCAGGTAGTGCTTTTCCTTTCAGGCTGCTTTCAAAGCCGAGGAAAACTTATGGCAGATGGTTTTAATCCTTCAAATTCTTTGCACCGGGCCCGGTCTAGTCCATCTCCATCTGGTGCACTTCAAGGGTTTCTCAGGAAATGAATACCAATGAACAAACCTCCAAATACGGGGTAAACAAGGTCAGAAAAGTGTTTAGGATCATATCATGCTCTTTCCATGTGGCATATCCACCACATCGTGGTTGCTTATCCAGGGTTGACATCACTACCTGCTCAAAGCATCTAATTAGCAATTCAGCTGACACGTTTCTTCCCTAATCGGGATTTCCTCAGAGCTATTCCAAACTTGTCAAAGAAATGTGGCATCTTTATAGTGCCTGACTTAAAGGGAACATGTCCCAAATTTTTATAAAAAGTCATAAGGACGGCAATCAGTCTTTTACTAGAAAAGCAATTTCTTAAATTTACACATATGTTTCTTTTTATTCCTCCTTTATTTTCCTCCCCCAATACATTCTTAATAGAAAGGTTAAACTGTTTAAAGAACATGTTCACACATGCACACACTCCTGCGCTTGTGCATTGATGTCCTCTTCTGGTGTGTGCGCACAAAGGGACACCGGATTATTACAATAAAAGGCGCGAAATGTTTGTAGACCGGTATTTACATTTGGAGGAGGAGTTTACGAAACTGGATAACGGCAATGAGCTTTTGATGGCAGAGGCCAGTGAGGGATAAGTAAAGTTCAATAGGTGAAATGCTGGTGACAGGTTCCCTTTAAAGTATAGTTTCACATTCCATGTGCAAATAGTCAGAGGTGTTCCTCATCAACCAAAAAATTTAATAGAAAATTAAAAATAATAATAAAAAAGAAAAAAGGAAAAACCAAAAATTATTAAAAAATAAACAAAATATATTTATACTAAAGGTCTGCTCAGGGATGGCAGGGAGAAAGTCTGAGGTCCTAAACCGGGCCAGGGACTGGGTCCCCACCAGCAAGGAGCAGATCCAAAAGCCGTACTGAAAAGCACCTCTGTATGAATGGGTCCCTAACTTGGAGTCCTATATATTCTTGTTGATCATAAACAATCAAATTTTATTTAGAGAATTTTTTTAGGGAAGTAGAGTGAATAAGTTAATTTTCCAAAAGGAAAAGGTAAGTTTTAAATGGAAATGGATGCACAAAGATAACCCAGAACACCAGTATACAGCCATCCCGGGAAGACGTCTGTGCCTCCATTGCCATTAACATATTAAAAAAAACATATAACATTTAATTTAATTGTTTAGACACTTAGGGGATAATGTATCCAAGGTATAAATCCACATAGTTTCTTTTTGTAGGAGTAGCCGTTTCGATTCCTAAGCACTGGCTTATTCCCCTCTCCCTATTGAAATAAAAATGCATGCTCGGACGAGTCGAGCGTGCATGTTAATAATGGAGGTAGGAGAAGCAGCTGTTGGACGAACGAGCGCTCTAAAGTATACAAGCACTTTAAATGGACACTAACTTTTCAACAAACTTTGCACAAATCAATAGTAAAAGTGAGTATAAAAAAAATTTGTAATATATCTTTTCAAAGAAAACATTTTCTTTCTCCACTCATGAGGCTCCTTTATACGCCCCCCAACTGTTCATTCACTCTGTGCTTTTCCTGTCTCCTGAAGAGACGGACTATCAGCTCACAGAGGTATTAGGTTACAGATGCCCAAAGATGTCTTTGGAGAGGGAAGGGGAGGAGAAAACAAGAGTAAAGCAAGAGAGAGGCAGGCAGAGACAAAGATGATGCAGCAGTTTTCTAGTAAGTGTTATATATCACCCCAGTGTTGGATTCACAGCTACACTGCTCATTACTGCTGTATGATGTCCCCCATTTTGCAGATGTATAGGAGAGCATGATTCTCCTATTCTCTGTGTGCATGATAACAGTTATACTCCACCCACTAGCTCAGAGAAAACTGAGAATTAGAGAAAGTGCCTGCAGAGAGGAAAAATCATATAATGGCTGGTAATTTATCATGTACACACATGGCTGCCTATTCTGAAAGTCTGAGAGGTTAGGCAGCTTTAAGGCAAATGGCTGCAACAGGATCTCTCCCTCACTGCTCTGTAGTAGGAGACCAGGCACACTATGCATCACCCTCTCGGAGACCCTACCTACCTCAGTCGTCTGTCACCCGAAAATAGAAGGAATGAAGTGGAAAGTAACACCTATGCACAGAGAGGTGAATTGTCATGGATATGCATATGAAGAGAAATAGTAAAATAAAAAAGTAAAATCTGTGTGTGTGTGTGTGTGTGTGTGTGTGTGAGGAGGGGGGGGCAATACAACCCCATAGACATAAGTAGGGAGAGTATAGTACTTCTGCATTGACATCCCCATAGAAGTTAATGCAGCCTGTCACAGTAAGTCTCACTTATAACGAAACATGAGGTGTGGCTACAATCAGTTTGGCACTGGCTATACTGGGGCCCGGAGCCTTTGGAATCCCTGGTTTTTACCCTTGACCTCCGCAAGGAGGTATGGTTTTTGCTGTAGAGTAATCTCCAGGTCGCATTTCCCAGAATAGTTACTAGTTGGCAGCTGGATGCTGCAGCAACAACAGAACACAGTGAAGAAAGAAATGGAATGTGGACTCAGGACTGGAGCATGGTCAGAAGTACCCAAATGTGTGAACCAGAAGTCAGGATCAGAAGTACATGGTGTGGAAAACGAATGGCAAGGCAGGAGCGAAGTCAGAATTAGGACAAGGTCTGGATCTCCGGATGTAGTACAACAGGTATAAAGAAGGAGAACAAATTGAGAAAAAGGAGCCACGACGCCACAAGTAATGAGAATGAATACAAAACTTTATTAGTATTTAAACATACAATATTAAATAACACAGATTAAAAATAAGGATCTAAAATATCAGTGTGGTTGATTTAAGAAAAATTATCTTACGTTTGAGAAATTCAAATGAACATATATGCCCTCAGTGGTGAACAAAGGCCAAAATCAATAATGCGTCATTATAGCGTCTATATATCAAGTGTAAGATAATATAGAGGTGGCAAGATTTGAGGACAAACAGCAAAGAGAGGGTCCTAATGCCAATAGTGTAAAGTATTTAGAAGAGACGCTAAAAAGAGACATAAACCGAAAAACGACTCAGGTATTAAGGTAGGTACAAAAAGGGAGAGATATCCCGGCATATATCATACTGTTACGTCAAACAGGGATCTGCCTTAACTGGCAGGTATCAGCGTAAACTTACCCATGGGAATAGAGATGGTCAGACGGCCCACACAGTAAAGCCTGTTGTACTGGCGCCCCAACGCGCGTTTCGCTAATGTAGCTTCCTCAGGGGGTAGTGTGTGACAAGTAGAATTGTCATGTTTATATAGCTGGGTCATGGTGATCACGAAGGTAATGCTGTTGCGGTGTGTCCTTCCGATCCGGTCTCCGGCGCATGCGCGGGAGTCTGCCCAGAGCCGCGAGATCCCCGTCGCCTGTCGTTACACTCGCACTGCGCCTGCGTGCCCCCAAAGGACGCGTGTCCAAGGAGACAGAGCATCCGCAGCACCAGCGTCAAGACGAGAGGGACGGGGCGGAGCTCACAGACTCACCACTGCTTGCACAACCCCCGGGACAAAGGATATCTTTGTAAGTGTATCAGTAATTGGTTCATGTAGTCAAACGAATCGTTATGTATCTAATATATGCCGAAATATAACTCCCGTTAGTAGTGCTAAGGAGAATAATGAAAGCAATATCTTCATCCATCATGTTTATAATGAAACATTTTGTTTGTGACTGATAATATACCATGAAAAAGTAAGTAAAAAAAATAATAAAATAGAGTGCCAAATATCTGCCAAATAAATCACAGTAATGTGAATATGACACAAAGTACTTATAAAGCCAAAGTATCACTATAATATATAGTATTTATGTAGAACTAAAAAAAAAAAAAAATTGTGAATAAAAAGACACAAAAGTGAAAGAAGAACATGATAAACATGTAGAGAAGACGCAATTACAAAAATTGCGAAAGTGATTACAAAAAAAAAAATATTATGTATGAAACAGGAGAGATAATGGCAACTTATTTAATTACTGAAAAATGATATCTGATGTTCTATACAGACTGGGATGTCAAGAGATCTAAAATAAAATAAGATCTCTCCTATTTTGCTAGATGATCCTTCTATCCGGTATATCTCCGTGAACACAACGGAAATTAGCACAATATAGATCCACCCAACGAAATCTAAACATCAATATAGATTACATAGTTACATAGTTACATAGTTAGTACGGCTGAAAAAAGACACATGTCCATCAAGTTCAACCAAGGGATGGGAAAAGGGAAGGAAAAAATTTCTACACATAGAAGCTAATACTTTTTTGTTCTAGGAAATTATCTAACCCTTTTTTAAAGCCATCTACTGTCCCTGCTGTGACCAGCTCCTGCGGTAGGCTATTCCATAGATTCACAGTTCTCACAGTAAAGAAGGCTTGTCGCCTCTGCAGTTTGAACCTTTTTTTCTCCAGACGGAGGGAGTGCCCCCTTGTTTTTTGAGGGGGTTTTACATGGAACAGGATTTCACCATATTTTTTGTATGTGCCATTAATATATTTATATAAGTTAATCATGTCCCCCCTTAGTCGTCTTTTTTCAAGGCTAAATAGGTTTAATTCTTTTAATCTTTCCTCATAACTTAGATTCTCCATGCCCCTTATTAGCTTCGTTGCTCTTCTTTGTATTTTTTCCAACTCCAGGGCATCCTTTCTATGAACTGGAGCCCAGAACTGAACTGCATATTCTAGATGAGGCCTCACTAATGCTTTGTAAAGTGGCAATATTACATCCCTGTCCAGCGAGTCCATGCCTCTTTTAATACACAACAATATCCTGCTGGCCTTTGAAGCAGCTGATTGACACTGCATGCTGTTATTTAGTTTATGATTTACAAGTACACCCAGATCCTTTTCAGCAAGTGAATCCCCCAGTGTAGCTCCCCCTAGGACATATGATGCATGAAGGTTGTTGGTACCCAGATGCATAACTTTACAATTATCTACATTAAACTTCATCTGCCAAGTGGATGCCCAAACACTTAGTTTGTTTAAATCTGCTTGCAATTCACGAACATCTTCCATAGACTGAACTATATTACATAGCTTGGTGTCATCTGCAAAAATAGAAATAGTGCTATTAATCCCATCCTCTATATCATTAATAAATAAGTTGAATAATAGTGGTCCCAGCAAGGAACCCTGGGGTACACCACTTATTACCGGGGACCATTCAGAGTAGGAATCATTGACCACAACTCTCTGGATACGTTTCTTGAGCCAATTCTCAATCCAATTACAACCTATATTTTCTAAACCTATAGTCCTTAATTTACCCATTAGGCGTCTATGGGGGACAGTGTCAAATGCCTTTGCAAAGTCCAAAAACACTAAATCCACAGCTGCCCCTCTGTCTAGGCTTCTGTTCACCTCTTCATAAAAACAGATTAGGTTAGTTTGACAACTTCTGTCCTTATAAAAACCGTGCTGGCTGTCACTTATAATACTATTTTTTGTCACATAATCCTGTATATAGTCCCTCAATAGCCCCTCAAACATTTTCCCCACGATGGATGTTAAGCTTACTGGTCTTTAATTACCCGGGGAACACCTAGAGCCCTTTTTGAAAATAGGCACCACATTTGCCCTGCGCCAGTCCCTTGGCACTATACCAGTCACTAGAGATTCTCTGAATATTATGAAAAGGGGGACAGAAATAACTGAACTAAGCTCTTTAAGAATTTTAGGGTGTAACCCATCTGGTCCCGGGGCCTTGTGCACATTTATTTAATTTAATTTAGCTTGGACCATATCTTCATTCATCCAATTCAGTATATCAACTGATATATTAACAGCACTGGCACCGGCTACATCAGCTGCTCTTTCTTCAGTTGTATATACAGAGCTAAAGAACCCATTTAGTAACTCTGCCTTCTCTTGATCCCCTGTGACCAACTCCCCATTACCATTATCTAGGGGTCCTACATGTTCAGACCTTGGCTTATTAGGATTTATATACTTGAAGAATTTTTTGCGATTTGTTTTACTATCCTTGGCCACCTGCCTTTCATTTTGTATTTTTGCAAATTTTATTACATTTTTACAGATTTTATTAAGCTCTTTATATTTTACAAAGGCTGCAGATGTACACTCAGATTTGTATTTTTTAAGTGCCCTTTTTTTGTCATGTATTGCCCCTTTCACAGAAGGTGTAAGCCATGTGGGATTTAATTTTAGTCGTTTATACTTGTTAACTATAGGAATACATTTTGCACTATAATAACCCAAAGTAGATTTGAAAATCTCCCATTTATCATTTGTCCCATTATTTGACATTAGTTCTTCCCAGTCTATATCCTGAATTGCAGCCCTCATCCTGGGGAAATTGGCTTTCTTAAAATTAAATGTTTTTGCCCTCCCAGCCTGCGTTTGTTTTTTACAGTATAGGTAAAATGTAACTATATTGTGATCACTGTTACCAAGGTTTTCACGAACATTGACGTTCCCAACAAGCTCTGCATTATTAGAAATTACCAGATCCAACAGAGCTTCACCTCTAGCCGGGTCTTCCACAAACTGGCCCTTAAAATTTTCCTGCAACAGGTTGAGGAAATGTCTTCCCTTTGCAGTTGAAGCCGAACCATGACACCAATTAATATCCCGAAATTAAAATCTCCCATTATCACTACAGTACCCGCCTGTGCAGCCCGCTCCATCTGTTTATATAGCTGACCATCCATCTCCTCAGTTATATTGGGGGGTCTATAGATTACACCAAATGTAATTTAAAATATAATATAAAGTAATATAAAATATAAAACAGGCAATTTAATAACAATACATGAAATTTTAAATGTAAAAGACATTTTGACAATAGAGGAATTTTTAACCATTATTAGATAGTACACAAACAGAGATAGCCCTATAAAAAAGCAGCGAAGCTTAAATTCTCATTGAGACCATGGGGAGTCATGGTGCCCAATGTTACAATCCACCTGCATTCTTTTTGTGCAAGCATCATCTTCACATCTACACCTCTGACACCACAATGTATCCTGTCTATGCCCCGTACAGAGAAGGTTTTAGGGTCGCATCCATGGTGCAATTTAAAGCGCTTAGGAATTGTTTTCAAAGTTGTTATATCATCTATATCCTTCGCGGCGGATATATCCCTTACGTGTTCCCAAACACGAATTCTCAATTGCCTCGAGTTTAGGCCAACATAGACCTTATGTCATCCGCATGTAGCATAATAAATGACATGGGTTGTGCTACAGGAGATAAATTGCAGAATTTTGAACCGTCTTTCGTTTTTGATGGAATCGAAAAATGTCGTACGTAATATATTAGGACAAGCCACGCAGTCCCCACAAAGAAAACAACCTTGAACAGGACCTTTAGTTGAGAAGGGATTCTGTTGTTTGGATATGTAGTGACTTTTAACTAGCATATCCTTAAGATTTTTACTTCTTCTCGCCGTCATCTGAGGATTTGGTGGTAGGGCCCCAGTCAGAGATGGTTCCAATTCCAAGATGGGCCAGTGTTTTTGTAATATAGCTCTCATTGTCTGCCACTGATTGTTGTAAGTGGAGATAAACCTTATCTTACTGTTCGCCACATCTTTCTTGTTGGTTTTTAATGGGTGTAGTAGTTGTTTGCGTTCCATTTTTTTGGCCCGACTATATCCTTGTTTAATGCATCTCTGACTGTAGCCCCTCTCTCCAAATCACTTTTTTAGGTCCTGTGCTTGCTTCTCGAATTTAACGTCGGAAGAGCAGATCCGCTTCATCCTCAGGAATTGACCCACCGGGACAGCTTTTATAGTAGAGTAGGTGTGTGCTGATGCGGCGTGCAGGAGGTAGTTGACCGACATCTCTTTCCTAAAAACATCGGTCTGTAGTCTTCCCTCTTCATCTGCCTCAATGGACACATCCAAAAAGTCCACTCTTTGTCTGTCATGGACATAAGTAAGTTTTATGTTCCAGGTATTAATGTTCAATTCCTGCATAAAACTAGTAAGTTGTATCTCTGTGCCTTGCCAGATGATGAACACATCATCAATATAGCGCAGCCAGCACTGCACATGGTCTGCGGCGTAGGCGCCATCACCATGCACAACCTGCCTCTCCCAAAATCCAAGAAACAGGTTGGCATACGACGGCACACACGCCGCCCCCATGGCAGTGCCTTGCTTTTGAACGTAAAATGCGTCCTTAAAGACAAACAAATTGTGGGTAAGGATGTATTCCAGGAGTTCAATCACCAAATCGCACAGTTGGCTGTCCCGGTAGCTCATCCCCAGGAAAAAACGGACCGCATTAATTCCATCCCGGTGTCTAATACTCGTGTATAGAGACTCTACGTCGACTGTAACTAAGAGCATGTCGGTCTCTAGAAATATTCCATCGATTCTTGTGAGTACCTCAGTGGTGTCTCTCACATATGACGGTAGGCACTCTACTAGGGGTTTCAAGTAGAAATCAATGAACCTACAAGCCGGGTCACACAGTCCCCCAATCCCTGACTGAATCGGTCGGCCTAGTGGATCAACTACACTTTTATGTATTTTTGGAAGGAGATAAAAGGTGGGGATTTTGGGGTATTTTATTGTGAGACCGTCAAGCACCTTTTTATGAATAATTCCCTTTTCAAAAGCAGTGTTTAAGATTTTATCCAGTTCAGAGGAGAAGGGACCTATTGGGTTATAAGTAAGTTTCAAATATGTCTCCTTATCCCGCAACTGGCGAAATGCTTCCTTTTCGTATAATTTGATTGGCCAAATCACGAAGTTATCCCCCTTGTCCGCTGCTTTATAGACCACATCATCAAATGATTGTAATGCCATTAACGCCGCTCGCTGCGCGGCTGTGAAATTATCATATTTTTTGTTGATGGTGATTTGTTTAAAATCCTCCATCACTAATTTAGTGAAAATCTCCACTTGCGGGCAGAGGGACAAGGGGAGGAACCTCCCGGATTTGGGAACAATCGAATTAGGGAACCCACCTTGTTCCGAGGGAATTTGTTCATGCAGAAGTTCTTCCAAGGCTGACAGAGTTTCTTGTTCCATTGAACTATTCAGACCCACATCAATTTCACCCCTACCATGCAGTTTTTTCAAGACCAGCTTCCGTGAAAACAAAAAAGATCCTTTACCGCTGTAAAAAAATCAAATGAGTTACTTGGGGAGAATGTAAGTCCCTTGCCTAGGATGTCACATTGTGTGTCAGAGAGGATATGTGTCGATAGGTTGATTACCTCCAAATTCCTGGATTTTTTTTCTCCTGGATAGGGGGATGGAGTCTTTATTTTCGTTGCTTGCCTTTCCCTGTTCCTCTGAGGGAGGCTCAGGTCTTGACCATGCGTTATATCCCCATTCCATCTGGTGCTCATCATTAGAGGCCTCAGAGGATATGGACCCTGATCTAGATCGGGATCCTGGGCGTGATCTACCGTTTCTCCACTTATATACTCTACCTTGTTGGTAGTCAATGTTATCCGTCTGAAACTTCTTGGTTTTTATAAAACAAATCTCTTTTTCCCATTTTTTAAAATCTACCTCTAGATCGGGATTCAATCTCTCTAGTGCCTCATTTGAGAGATATTTTTTGAGGACTGTATGTATCTCTTCTATTTCCTTCTCTATTGTACCTAAGGATATACTATTGGACTGAATCAGAAGATCCATATAGCCTCGTGAGCAAGTGGTAGAAAGTTGTTCCCATTTGTCTCTAAAGCTTTCCTCCTCAGTGGGAAAGGAAGGAAATACTTGGATTCTCAGGCCTCTTGGGATTAGTCCCTTACTTAGATACCTTTCAAGAAAGGCTTTATTCCACCATATTTTTGTCCTCTGTTTAAATAATGATTTGAGCCTAATGGTTAATTCTCTCATGTCTTTCCCGTTACAATCTAAAAGCAAATTCAGATCCTCCTTAAAAACATTGTTTAATTGCAAGATCCATGACTGGTCTCGCACTCGGAATCCATATTAGGCCTGGAGCCAACAGCTGTGAAGAACACAGAAAACACAATTTATGAATATTTACTCAGCAGGTCAAGTCACAGGTTAGGTGCCAACAACACAATGTCAAAGCACCTCCAGTGTATAGTTACAACGTAGCATAACTCCAATGCATCATGAGAACAAATTGAGAAAAAGGAGCCACAGCGCCACAAGTAATGAGAATGAATACAAAACTTTATTAGTATTTAAACATACAATATTAAATAACACAGATTAAAAATAAGGATCTAAAATATCAGTGTGGTTGATTTAAGAAAAATGATTTAACCATGAGTATCTTACGTTTGAGAAATTCAAATGAACATATATGCCCTCAGTGGTGAACAAAGGCCAATATCAATAATGCGTCATTATAGCGTCTATATATCAAGTGTAAGATAATATAGAGGTGGCAAGATTTGAGGACACACAGCAAAGAGAGGGTCCTAATGCCAATAGTGTAAAGTGTTTAGAAGAGACTCTAAAAAGAGACATAAACCGAAAAACGGCTCAGGTATTAAAGTAGGTACAAAAAGGGAGAGATATCCCGGCATATATCATACTGTTACGTCAAACAGGGATCTGCCTTAACTGGCAGATATCAGCGTAAGCTTACCCATGGGAATAGAGATGGTCAGACGGCCCACACAGTAAAGCCTGATGTACTGGCGCCCCAACGCACGTTTCGCTAATGTAGCTTCCTCAGGGGATAGTGTGTGTGACAAGTAGAATTGTCATGTTTATATAGCTGGGTCATGGTGATCACGAAGGTAATGCTGTTGCGGTGTGTCCTTCCGGTCCGGTCTCCGGCGCATGCGCGGGAGTCTGCCCAGAGCCGCGAGATCCCCGTCGCCTGTCGTCACACTTGCACTTCGATTTCGATTTCGTTGGGTGGATCTATATTGTGCTCATTTCCGTTGTGTTCCCGGAGATATACCGGATAGAAGGATCATCTAGCAAAATAAGAAAGATCTTATTTTATTTGAGATCTCTTGACATCCCAGTCTGTATAGAACATCAGATATCATTTTTCTGTAATTAATTAAGTTGCCATTATCTCTCCTGTTTCATAAATATTATTTTTTATGTTTTTGTAATCACTTTCGCAATTTTTGTAATTGCGTCTTCTCTGCATGGTTATCATGTTCTTCTTTCACTTTTGTGTGTTTTTATTTACTATATCTTTTTATTTTTTTGAGTTCTACATAAATACTATATATTATATTGATACTTTGGCTTTATAAGTACTTTGTGTCATATTCACATTACTGTGATTTCCTTGGTCGATATTTGTCACTCTATTTTATTATTTTTTTACTTGCTTTTTGCCTGGTATATTATCAGTCACAAACAAGATGTTTCATTAAAAAACACAATGGATGAAGATATTGCTTTAATTATTCTCCTTAGCACTACTAACGGGAGTTATATTTCGGTATATATTAGATACATAACGATTTGTTTGACTACATGAACCAATTACTGATACACTTACAAAGATATCCTTAGTCCCGGGGGTTGTGCAAGCGGTGGTGAGTCTGTGAGCTCCGCCCCGTCCCTCTCATCTTGACGCTGGTGCTGCGGCTGCTCTGTCTCCTTGGACACGCGTCCTTTGGGGGCACGCAGGCGCTGTGCGAGTGTGACGACAGGCGACGGGGATCTCTCGGCTCTGGGCAGACTACCGTGCATGCACCGGAGACTGGACCGGAAGGACACACCGCAACAGCATTACCTTCGTGATCACCATGACCCAGCTATATAAACATGACAATTCTACTTGTCACACACTACCCCCCTGAGGAAGCTACATTAGCGAAACACGCGTTGGGGCGCCAGTACATCAGACTTTACTGTGTGGGCCGTCTGACAATCTCTATTCCTATGGGTAAGCTTACGCTGATACCTGCCAGTTAAGGCAAATCCCTGTTTGACGTAAAAACAGTATGATATATGCCGGGATAGACGCTATCTAGACGCTATAATGACGCATTATTGATATTGGCCTTTTCATTTGAATTTCTCAAACGTAAGATACTCATGGTTAAATCATTTTTCTTAAATCAACCACACTGTTATTTTAGATCCTTATTTTTAATCTGTGTTATTTAATATTGTATGTTTAAATACTAATAAAGTTTTGTATTCATTCTCATTACTTGTGGCGCTGTGGCTCCTTTTTCTCAATTTGTTCTCATGATGCATTGGAGTTATGCTACGTTGTAACTATACACTGGAGGTGCTTTGACATTGTGTTGTTGGCACCTAACCTGTGACTTGACCTGCTGAGTAAATATTCATAAAAGGTATAAAGAAGGATAATTCAAGGCAGTAGGCAGAGTCAGGAACAGAGTGAGGTCATACACAGGCAATCAATATAGGAATGTAAATAGGCTAGAAGCAGAGAACAAACAAACTTGACAATCAAGCAATAAGTGTACTAGCTGAGTATATTTAGCAGCCCTAGATGACCTCATAATAGCATAAGGACACGTTCCCACGGGTCGAATATGCTGCGCAAAACTACGCAGCGTATCCGACCTAGAACCCGCAGCACATCCCATCCAAAAAACCACACCGCATTGTGGTCCAGTTTTTCAGGCGGAATTTCCGCTGTGGAAAGCAGCGCTAGAAAAAATAAACTTTCATGCTTATCTGTTGCCGTGTAGTCCGGCCTCCCAGGATGACGCTGCAGCTCATGTGACCACTGTAGCCTGTGATTAGTTGCGGCAATCACATGGGATGAAACGTAATCTCAGGCAGTCGGCCTGGAAGAAGAACATTAGAAAAAGCGTCATTATGACAATGCCCGGGTTGTAAGTACGCATAAGATTTTTTTTTCTGAGTTGCGATTTTTGCGGCAGAAATCGCTGCGATTCCGCCGCAAAAGTCATAACACTCGTCTAGAGAAAAGCAACGTGTCACGAAGGGTCTATGGACCCACTGGGCCGTACCGCCTTGGCTGTAAGGCAGCTGGCCAACAGGGAGCAGGTGACTGTCTATAGTTCTATAGGTACCTGTGGCAGCTCAGACAGCAGCAGGACAGTGTAGAGAAAGGGAGAAAGCCTCCAGCTCACCGGTTCTGCGTCTGCTGAGATGTCGCTCGGATCCCCGCAACGGCTCGCGGCATGTATTGCAGGGAAAGAGAAAGATGATCCAGCGCCAGTAGTAGTATTTAAAAGGGAGGAACAGTTCCCATGTTTATTGGAGAAATATTTTAAAATCTTTAGAACGAGACGCAGTATCAAGGCAAGAGTGTCAGTGTGCGTTCGAAACGCGTAGGCTCGGGTACATTCCCTGCTTACTCTTGCCTTGAGACTGCGTCTCGTTCTAAAGATTTTAAAATATTTCTCCAATAAACATGGGAACTGTTCCTCCCTTTTAAATACTACTACTGGCGCTGGATCATCTTTCTCTTTCCCAGCAGCAGGACAGGTTTGTGTTCCCTACAGCTTTTTTCTGCAGCGTGGGCATGAGATTTTCTAAATCTCATCCACTTTTCTGATACTGTAAATGCTGCAGAATTTCTGCCCAGAATTCCATTGCAGAATTTCTGCAGCGTTTATGATACGTGGGAACCCGGCCTAAGGGTGCAGTCACACGTCACAGATTTTGTTATAGGCATTTTTACGCCTGAAAATTGCTGAAACAACTCCGATAAATGGAACTGAATTTCAGTCGCATAAATGCCCACATACATTTTTATTGCTCTAACGTATATCGGTACATTGCGGTCTGCCTGGTGTTTGTCCCCATGCATAGCTGCCTGTGGACAGACCACTTCTGGTACTGTGTTCGTCACTTTATCGGTGCTTCCTAGCTGTGTATAGTTGCTGGACTCTGGCGAGATCTAGCGTCTCCTGGTTTTTATGCTGAGTGCCGCATTGGCTCTGTTCTTTCCACATACAACAGTACTGGTTCAGCGTGGCCAGCTCTTATCTTTGAAAAATAAGAAAAATGCCTTGTCTATCTTTTTGTTTATTTATTTATTTCATGAATTAACCTACAGTCATTTTTTTATATATTTTATATGTCTGTGCATTCACTATTAAATGTATGGATATATTTTCATTTGCATATCTGTTTACATACAAATCATTAAAAATTGTATACTACTATTTATGTCAGCTACATGAACCCATGTATTGTTTCCTTTTTTTTTTATTGGTCTTTAGTCCTGTCCACCAGCCTACACCTTTTGACCTAATGTGATGTTATGAGGGTGTTTTGGGCACTTTTTTTTCCAATCCCTGACCTTAATTAGAATACATTGGACCCCCGTCCTTTCCCTTTTTGAGCGCATGGGATAAAGAAGAAAAAAAACCACATATTGTGGTTTCAGTCCAAAAAATGTTATATGTCTTGCTTATCAAATAAACACTTCATCAGTTTCCTCTGGGTTTCCTATGGTTTCTTCTGAGCTCCTTCCCTCTGATAAATACAGTAAAGGAAATAAGTATTTGATCCCTTGCTGATTTTGTAAGTTTGCCCACTGTCAAAGACATGAACAGTCTAGAATTTTTAGGCTAGGTTAATTTTACCAGTGAGAGATAGATTATATATATATATATATATAAAAAAAAAGAAAATCACATTGTCACAATTATATATATTTATTTGCATTGTGCACAGAGAAATAAGTATTTGATCCCTTTGGCAAACAAGACTTAATACTTGGTGGCAAAACCCTTGTTGGCAAGCACAGCAGTCAGACGTTTTTTTGTAGTTGATGATGAGGTTTGCACACATGTTAGATGGAATTTTGGCCCACTCCTCTTTGCAGATCATCTGTAAATCATTAAGATTTCGAGGCTGTCGCTTGGCAACTCGGATCTTCAGCTCCCTCCATAAGTTTTCGATAGGATTAAGGTCTGGAGACTGGCTAGGCCACTCCATGACCTTAATGTGCTTCTTTTTGAGCCACTCCTTTGTTGCCTTGGCTGTATGTTTCGGGTTATTGTCGTGCTGGAAGACACAGCTACAATCCATTTTTAATGTCCTGGTGGAGGGAAGGAGGTTATCATTCAGGATTTGACGGTACATGGCGTCATCCATTCTCCCATTGATGCGGTGAAGTAGTCCTGTGCCCTTTAGCAGAGAAACACCCCCAAAACATAATGTTTCCATCTCCATGCTTGACAGTGGGGACGGTGTTCTTTGGGTCATAGGCAGCATTTCTCTTCCTCCAAACACTGCGAGTTGAGTTAATGCCAAAGAGCTCAATTTTAGTCTCATCTGACCACAGCACCTTCTCCCAATCACTCTCAGAATCATCCAGATGTTCATTTGCAAACTTAAGACGGGCCTGTACATGTGCCTTCTTGAGCAGGGGTACCTTGCGGGCACTGCAGGATTTTAATCCATTACGGCGTAATGTGTTACCAATGGTTTTCTTGGTGACTCTGGTCCCAGCTGCCTTGAGATCATTAACAAGTTCCCCCCGTGTAGTTTTCTTCTGAGCTCTCACCTTCCTCAGGATAAAGGATACCCCATGAGGTGAGATTTTGCATGGAGCCCCAGATCAATGTCGATTGACAGTCTTTTGTATGTCTTCCATTTTCTTACTATTGCACCCAACAGTTGTCTCCTTCTCACCCAGCGTCTTACTTATGGTTTTGTAGCCCATTCCAGCCTTGTGCAGGTCTATGATCTTGTCCCTGACATCCTTAGAAAGCTCTTTGGTCTTGCCCATGTTGTAGAGGTTAGAGTGAGACTGATTAATTGAGTCTGTGGACAGGAGTCTTTTATACAGGTGACCATTTAAGACAGCTGTCTTTAATGCAGGCACCATGTTGATTTGGAGCGTGTAACTGGTCTAGAGGAGGCTGAACTCTTAATGGTTGGTAGGGGATCAAATACTTATTTCTCTGTGCACAATGCAAATAAATATATATAATTTTGACTATGTGATTTTTTTTTTTTTATATATATTTTTTTAAATATATAATCTATCTCTCACTGGTAAAATTAACCTAGCCTAAAAATTCTAGACTGTTCATGACTTTGACAGTGGGCAAACTTACAAAATCAGCAAGGGATCAAATACTTATTTCCTTCACTGTATGTAGCCATTCTAATGTAGTAAAAAAAACTTTAACAGATTTAAGAACCCATAATAAGCTGTTGTGCGTAGTTTTAATCAAGTATTTAAGATGGTCTTCTTCACTGTCAATACCAATAGCATAATAATTCTCCTTTTTTTTCTATTTCATATGACTCTAAATCAGTGTTAAAAACGAGAGTCCACAGATTTTGTCTGCTACAGTATTAATAAGTGAGACTACTTGGTTTCAAAAGATCTTAAACTGTGGACACTTCCACAAGGAATGCCATAATCCAGTTTTGGAAAGGGAGCACTTTGGACATGCAACAGTTGGACTTTGTTGGTCTCGGGATTTTGACAACTCGATTTTCTTAGGTTCGAACCCCACATTAAAAGCAGTATAGATTCTAAACTTATCTTCCATTGAAGTTCTCTTAATGTCTCAGATTTTACCGTTATATTGGTATTCTTCCAACTCTTATATATTTTTTCCTGAATTGCGACTGATGATATTTTAATATCTGGGAGAGTTTCTTTTACCATTTTTCAAAACAGTTAGAATTTAACTCTTTATAATTTATCCTAGTGATATGTAGTCTTTGATAGATACGAGATATTGAAGTTTTACCTCCTGGATTTGGTATTATCTTGTAAAAGTCTGATGGATTCCAAAGATTAGGATGATCTCTACAAAACTGACACATTAAGTGTCTCCACTGATAATAATATAAATAATCTTTAGTTGAGATTAAAAATTAATCTAGAATTTCATGGAAATCGTTTTGTTTTCTCGATGGATCACTTAAATTATAGATTTCACCCCACATTGTTGTTGCTACTTTAAAATGAATCCTTTGGATATAATAGACACTAATGCAGGGTGTTCTCCTATTATGGAAAACCTAGTAATGTGGGATGAAATTCCAAATAATGAAGTACACTTGCCCCAAAACTTCCATGGGCTACTAAATATCATCATATTCCTCTGGGCTGCTGGTATGTCTGCATTACATGCCAGGATATTTGAGCTCAGAGAAAACGGTGAAAAAAAAAGCTTCCTCAAGCTCGCTATCAACCGAATTGGAGCTCTTTTTAATCCACTCAATGGGATATCTCATGGATACATGTCCAATTATATTTTTTCAGGTTTGGGAAGGATATACCCTCTCCCTGCTTGAAGTCTATTTAGGGCATGGCCAGACGTGGCGGAATTGCTCTGGAATTCCGCTGCGGCCAGTCCGCTGCGGAAATCCGCAGTGGACATTTTCTCCATTGGTTTCCACACCTTTATAGTTAGGTTCGTGCACACATGGTGGAAAACTCCACTGTGGACCATAGGATGCGGTGCGGAATTTTATGTCCGCAGCATACACTAGCTGTTGCGGACGTGTAGCGGACTTCTTGTGGACTTATTGCGGAATTTCTCCATTGACTTCAATGGAGATTCAAAATTCTGCAATGAAATCCGCAGATGTTATGTGTGTTTCGTTGCGTATTGGTTTTTTCGAACAGGATAATTCTTCATTCTGGCTGGACCTATGTATTTGTAGGTCTATAGCCAGACTGAGGCCCCATGCACACGAATGTAAAAACGCCCGTAATCACGGGCCGTAATTACGGCACGGGCAGGACCATAGAAGTCTTTCTGGATCCCGTAATTATGGGGGACTACGTGTGTGCACCCGTAATTACGGGAGCGTTGCTAGGCGACGTCAGGAGATAGTCACTGTCCAGGGTGCCGAAAGAGTTTAATGATCGGCAGTAACAGTCACTGTCCAGGGTGCAGAAACAAACGATCACAATATAGATCAACGTGTAGAAAAATTAGAAGTTCATACTTACCGAGAACTCCCTGCTTCTTCCTCCAGTCCGGCCTCCCGGGATGACGTTTCAGTCCATGTCATGGCTGCAGCCACTCACAGGCCAATCACAGGCTGCAGCGGTCACATGGACTGCCACGTCATCCAGGGAGGTCGGGGTGGATGTCGAAAGAGGGACGCTTCACCAAGACAACGGCCGGCTAAGTATGAATTTCTTTTACTTTTACTAGGGAAAGGGCTGCCCTTTCTCTTTATCCTGCACTCATAGAGAGAAGGGAAGTACTCTTCACCTGAATACGCAATGGCTAATCCGCATCAAATTCCTGCAAATTTTAGGCAAAGCCGCAACAGAATCTGCAACGCAGATTATGTGCGGCATTGATGCGGACAGTGTCGGCAGAAATACGCCACGTCTGGCCTGGCCCTTAAAGAGATTTTATGTCTTTTCCCTCTCCAAATAAATGGAAGAAAAGCTGCTTCCAATTCAACTGTACCCTTCACCACTCTGCGACTAGGTGACCTGCACGATGAGTAGCTGTACTTTTTTAGGTTTTTTCTGCAATAAAATCTGTCACATGTGAATTCAGTGTTGGATGCATGTTTTGTGATCGTCACTGTGTCTTTTATCTGTTGAACAAGTGCTGCTGTTTATGTATTTTATATGTAGTGTTATACCATTAAATTAAGATTCTATTCGCACTACCGTTTTTTACATTTCATCAGAATAGCGCTTAGAAGTCAATGGAGTGAGTCAGTATTGTTGGTAAACCTTTAAAAACAGATCCAGTAAAGCATAAACGGCACCCATGACACTTGTGTGAACATATCCTAAGATTAAAGTATCATTCTAAAAGGGCTCTTATGGTATGAAATAATAGATATTAGAAATGGTTTATCTCAGTGGAAAAAACTTATATTAGCAGCATATTAAAATAATGTTTCACAGAAATATTATTGCATATAATTCATAAATGCAAAGAACAAATGTCATATAGCATATCCCTAGCTACATCTGGATTAATACGGTAACAAAATTGCTGTTAAAATATTTTTCAGTTATAAAAAAACGAATTTCAATATATTTTTGCTAGTTCATCACTAGTTATTTAAATTCCAAAGATTACACGAATTGATTTGAATTAACAATGAAGTGTTATGGCAAAATGTGTCTAAAACAAAAATGTGTAATTGAATCCAAAAAAAGATAATTGATCACATGATGCAATCATTTATCCAAATAACTAAAGTAAGAAAAGGCAAGGCAAAAATACACTCTCAAATATCTTGACATTTCCTTATAAATTATTGATTTCCAACCTTTTGTGAACAAGACACACACTGCATTAAAATGAATTGTACCACATGTAACAAATCTATTGTATTATAAGAAAAGAAACGACTCTAGTTTATCTATGCCAAAGATGATGGAACAAGTTCAGAAATGTTTTTACAAATTAAAACAATGATAACTATGATAATTTCTGTCCTGAAATTAAAATTACATGTATTATTTTATCTGCTATTGTTGTATGATTCTTTCCGGTTTAAAAGGTACCTCCAGTTATGTTGCAGACCGTGTCACCCACATCAAGTTTAAAAATGACAGGGGGAGACGTATCTGTGAGGCAACCATATGATGCCGACAAGGCCGGCCTAATGTTAAATGACGCCCCGTGTGATGTAGTCCACTCATATGGTGTACAGTCATACAGAGAACCAATAACTATACCCTACCATGCAGTGCCCATATAAGCACCAGTCAGCATGGTGCTAACAGTGACATCTTTTAGGCCAAATAACAGTTTTATACAGTTGCCCAAATAACAATGCAATATAGTGCCATCTTTACCAAACAATGCAACAATAGTATATTGTAAAATGTAAAAGTAGAAGAGCCACAGAATGCATAAACTACCGTAAAGTTCTCAAATTATACTAACACACAGTAACCACATACATACCAGATCCATATAAAAAGTAATCTATTAACAGTGCTATAAAATGTAGAACTAAAACTGATCCCAAATTAATATAAATATTCGTTGTGGTCACAAGTCTCAGGTGACAGGCCTTCTGTAGAGCTGTAAAGAACAAAGGTGACCAAATTTATTGTAGCTTCACTGATAAAGTAGCCCATGCCTTCTGCTCCTTAGATGAATATGGACTAGAATGGATAATCTGGCACTATCTTCTTCCAAAAACATAAAATAAAATAATAGATAGATAGATAGATAGATAGATAGATAGATAGATAGATAGATAGATAGATAGATAGATAGATAGATAGATAGATAGAAATATACAAAGTCCAGCAGCACCGGCAGCGTGTGGGTCCAGGCTCTGAGGGACAGACCAAGTCCCAGATACACAGAAGTCAAAAAATGAGCAGCAACTCCAATAGTAAGGGTGAAAAAAGTGGGTACTTTTATTGCCCGAGCAACGTTTCAGCTCCGTTCACTGGAGCCTTTCTCAAGCAAATGACACATATAACAGGTGGCTAATCAAGCAGTGTTACAACATAATCAGTGAAACAGTGAATCAGTCATATAGAGAAATCAATATATGGCATCACATATAACATGACTCAGCCATGACTAAGAGCACAGTCAGTGCTTGAAACGCGTAGGCTTTTTCATTGCCATAACCTACCACCTTGTCATTCCTCCTGGTGTTTTTTCTAAGCTTTGTTTTGCTTGCACCTGAATAAAGTGGAAATTGAGTTTTTCCGATTTATACCACGCATCGCTGGATCTTCTCCTTTTTTTCTACCATTATCTGCCGTGTGCCGTCGCGGATGATCCGGGCGATATTAAACACAGGAGTGTGAAGCTGGTGAGCTGGAGGTTTCCTCCCATCCCTTTTCTCCCTTACATTATTACTCACTATGGTACACTCTGACAAACAGATACAGTTCTTTGACGTCCTTGTCACACTAGAGGGAGACATATTTTCAACCACACTATACGTGAAACCCACTGACTGCAATAACTTGCTTGACTTCCACAGTAATCACCCCAGGAAAATGGTCAGAAATTTGCCCACTAGCCAACTCATGCGTGTGAAGAGAATTGTAAGTAACACTGACAGTGCCAAAGACTCTATTGACAATATGGTGCACAAATTTAAGAGACGAGGCTATCCGCAACGTCTGCTAAATGAACATCGCCACACGATACAACACCTTGATAGGGATACACTCCTTATACCCAAAACACCCAAGCCTAGACTTGAACGTATACCATTCGTCTCCACATACAGTGAGGAAAGTGAACAGATATCCGATATTATCCGCCGTCACTGGCCCATGCTAGGCAATTGTCTTCAACATATCCCTGCATTTTCCAAACCTCCTCTGTTCTCCTATTGTAGGTCAGCCAATCTGAAAGATAAACTTGTGAAAGCCGATATGGGGCCACAGAGGGTGAGTAGACAGACATACCTCACATCCCCTAAATTAGGTTGCTTCCCTTGCCTCAGTTGTGTCAACTGTAAATGTATTCACAAGGGACCTCATTTGACACACCCTACTACCAACGAAACATACAACATACGACATTTCCTTACCTTTGACAGTGACCATGTCATCTACGTTCTCCAATGCCCTTGTAAACTGCTCTATGTTGGTGAGACAACACTTGATCTCAAGACTAGACTTAACCAACACAGATACACCATTAGAAAAAAGAGGTTGGACCTGCCTGTATCTAAACATTTCACTGACATGGGACACCAAGAAAACCATTTGAGGTTTTGGATCCTGGACCATATCCCTCCTCTGAGAAGAGGGGGTAATAGGTCAAAAGCACTTAAGATCCGTGAACTCCAATGCATCAGTAGACTTAATTCCCTCAAACCTCATGGGCTCAATGTAGACTTTGCTCTAGGTGGTTTGGTCTGAGGCCATTCCCCCTGTGATGCCTTCTGGACCCTGCTTTTGACATTTGCCTTCAGTTTTATGATTTTATGACTTTTTTTCCCCCTTCTCTCCCCTTGTTATAACATGTTACAATGTTGACATTTATTAACACTTGTTTCTTTCTTTTCAGATGAACCACATCTGTACTTTCGTCACCTCTACGATGTCTCATCGGTGTTCTTTTATTATCCTTGCGTTATCTACTTTAGAGTAACTTGATGTATTTGCTGTTATGTATACCTCTCTGATAAACTGGTCTCCTGATTGGAAACTCTACTGGATGCCCATTTATGCCGCATGTAGTCCTATGTCTGCCATGCCCTGGTTCACCCTCTTTTCACATAGATGTGTGGTCTTCCCCACACTCCCTACAGGGTGTTATGTGGAGTTCCTTAAGCTGTAGAATATGCTAACGCATGTTCTCGTCGCTGGTACCCCACATTTTGGGGTGTGTACTGTGGTCGTCCGACGATGACCATCGTGTTCACTCCCCTCTCCCTTTTTAATATGTTTCTGAGGCTTCCCTGGCGCTCTGGCACATGGGTCTAATGCACCCATGATACATGACTATAAATGCACACAATTCATGGATAGAGATGAGCGAACTTATCAAAAGTTCGGTTCGGCTAGTTCGCCGAATTTCACAAAAAAGTTCGGTTCGGACCGAACTAGTTCTGACCGAACCTGTCACTTACGTGCGCCGAGCATGCTACTGTCCAGGGTGCTGATAGAGTTAATGGGCTGCACTAACTCTTTCAGCAACCTTCACAGTACATGCTCGGCGCGCGGAAAATACCATTTAAATGTAATAAAAAAATAAAAATTATACGTTCGTACTTACTTTCCTCCTGTCCGGCCTCCAGCGATGACGTTTCATCCCTTTCGCCGCTGCAGCCAATCACAGGCTGTAGTGGCGGTCACGCACGTCAGGATGACGCTTCATCCCACGTGACCGCCTCTGCAGCCAATCACAGGCTGCAGCGGCGACATGGATGAAACGTCATCGCTGGAGGCCGGACAGGAGGAAAGTAAGTATGAACGTATTATTATTATTTTTTGGCATGTATGTATGTTGGCATGTATGTATGTATGTATATCTGTGCATGTATGTTTGCATGTATGTTGGCATGTATGTATATATGTGCATGTTTGTATGTATATTTGCATGTATGTATGTATGTTTGCATGTATGTATTTTTGCATGTATGTTGTCATGTATGTATGTATGTTGTCATGTATGTATATATGTGCATGTGTGTATGTATATTTGTATGTATGTATGTATGTTTGCATGTATGTTTGCATGAATGTATGTTTGCATGTATGTATGCATGTTTGTATGTATATTTGCATGTGTGTATGTATATATATGTATGTATGTTGTCATGTATGTATGTATGTATGTATGTATGTTGTCATGTATGTATATATGTGCATGTATGTTGGCATGTATGTATATATGTGCATGTGTGTATGTATGTATATTTGCATGTATGTATGTTGTCATGTATGTATGTATATATGTGCATGTATGTTTGCATGTATGTTGGCATGTATGTATACATGTGCATGTTTGTATGCATATTTGCATGTATATATGTTTGCATGTGTGTATGTATGTTTGCATGTATGTATGTTGTCATGTATGTTTGTATGTATGTTGTCATGTATGTATGTATATATGTGCATGTATGTATGTTTGCATGTTTTTATTTTTGCATGTATGTTTGCATGTATGTTTATATATATATGTGCATGTTTGTAATTATGTTTGCATGTATTTATGTTTGCATGTATATTTGTGCATGCTTGTATATATGTATGTATGTATCTTTGCATGTTTGTTTGTATGTATGTATGTTTTCATGTGTGTGTGTATGCATGTATGTATGATAGTTTGCATGTATATATGTGTGTATGTTTGCATGTATGTATATTTGCATGTATATATGTGCATGCTTGTATATATGTATGTATGTTTGTATATATGTATGTATATTTGTATATATGTATGTATGGCCATGTATGATACTGTCTGCTGGCGCCCTGTATCTAAGTCAACTTCACGGCAGGCTTCTATACATGGTATAACAGTCAGTATCACACATTAAACTGAATCTAAGCCTACGACATGTTTTATTTCATTATTTATTTTTTTTACAGGTTTGGTGTTTGGACTACGTCGGTTTCGAGGACTACTTCGATGACGGTTTTTTTTCTACAATAAAATGGTTAATGAGGGTTGTGTTGGGGGTGCTTTATTTCAATAAAATATTTTATCTATATCTTTGTCTTTTTCTTTTCAAATTTTATTATTACTATCACTTTAGTAATGGCCGCTGTCTGAGTGACAACATCCATTACTAAGGCGAGGCTTAGTGTTAGCCGGTGCAGAGGCTAACACTAACCACCATTATTACCCCGGTACCCACCACCACCAGGGGTGCCGGGAAGAGCCAGGTACGATCCAGTACCCGACCATCTGTTGTGATGGTCGGGCCCTGGGGCGGCCGCAGGCTGGTATTATGAGGCTGGGAAGGGCCAAAAACAGTGGACCTTCCCACCCTTGTAATGCTAGGCTGCTGCTGCTGTGTTGTATCTGGCTGGTTATAAAAGTGGGGGGGACCCCACGTCATTTTTTTAAATTATTTATTTATTTACATTTTTTTTTTAAAAAGACATGGGGTTCCACCCAATTTATCATAACCAGCCACATACAACACAGTGTTATTAGCCTGGGAATGGACAAAACCAGTGGCCCTTCCCACCCATGTAATGCCAGACTGCTGCGGCCTTGTATATGGCTGGTTATTAAAAATGTGGGGGACCCGTCTATTGCTAAATTTGTTAAATTCCAAAAAAAAAACGACGTGGGGGTCCCCCCCATTTTTATAACCAGCCCGATACAACACAGCAGCAGCAGCCTAGCATTACAAGGGTGGGAAGGTCCACTGATTTTGGCCCTTCCCAGCCTCATAATACCAGCCTACGGCCGCCCCAGTACCCGACCATCACAACAGATGGTCGGGTACTGGATCGTACCAAGCTCTTCCCGGCACCCCTGGTGGTGGTGGGTACCGGGGTAATAATGGGTGGTTAGTGCTAGCCTCTGCACCGGCTAACACTAAGTACCGCCTTAATAATGGACGCTGTCAATCAGCCAACTGCCATTATCTAGGTACTAATAAAGTTTGAAAAAAAAACACAAAGACAATTCTTTTTTATTGAAATAAGAAATCCCCAACAAAACCCTCGTTAACCATTTTATTAAAATTTGAAAAAACGCAGATCTACGCAGTAGTCCAACGAATCGTAGATGTAGTCCAATCGGTACATCAAAATCTGCAACAACATAAAAAAACAGTTATCAATGTGAACAATACTTCTACTCACCTACACACATATATACACGCACACACAAACAAACAACCATACACAGACACACACATATATACACAAACACAACAAGATATACACACACACATAAACAGACAAACACACACATATACACGAACTCACACATATACAAACAAAAACACACATATCCAAACACACACACACACACAGTTATACACACATACACGAACACATATACACAAACACATATACAAACAAAAACACACATACCCAAACACACATATACACAAACACATATACACAAACACACCCATATATACACACAAACACACACCCATATACACACATATACACATATACAAAAACACACACAAACATCTACACACAAACATATACACAAATACACCCATATATACACAAACATATACACAAAACACATATACACAAACACACCCATATATACACACACACATATAAAAACAAAAACAGACAAAGTCACATACCCAAACACACATATATACACAAACACACACATACACAAACACGGTTTCTTTTAAATGCTGCTGGGGAACCCGCTCGATCCACTATATAAGGCTGCGCTACAGTGCAGCATTTAAAAGAAACAGGATCCTGACCTGTCCATAGAGTTTAAGGCAGCACAGAGTATTTCAGGAGATGAGCGTGCAGATTCAGTGCTGCTGCGAACTCTGCTCTTACCATTACGTAGCTCTCAGTCTGTTACCTCTCCTCCACTCCTGTCCTCCAGAAGACCTTCACATGATTGGCAAGTCACCACGTAATGGTAAGAGCAGAGTTCACAGCAGCACAGAGTATTTCAGGAGATGAGCGTGCGGATCTTGTGCGGGGTGGTGACTTGCCAATCATGTGAAGGTGTTATTGAGGACAGGAGTGGAGGAGAGGTAACAGACTGAGCTACGTAATGGTAAGAGCAGAGTTCACAGCAGCACTGAATCTGCACGCTCCTCTCCTGAAATACTCTGTGCTGCTGTGAACTCTGTTCTTACCATTACGTAGCTCAGTCTGTTACATCTCCTCCACTCCTGTCCTCTATAACACGTTCACATGATTGGCAAGTCACCACCACGCACAAGATCCGCACGCTCATCTCCTGAAATACTCTGTGCTGCTGTGAACTCTGCTCTTACCATTACGTGGTGACTTGCCAATCATGTGAAGGTGTTCTTGAGGACAGGAGTGGAGGAGAGATAACAGACTGAGAGCTACGTAATGGTAAGAGCAGAGTTCACAACAGCACTGAATCTGCACGCTCATCTCCTGAAATACTCTGTGCTGCCTTAAACTCTGTGGACAGGTCAGGATCCTGTTTCTTTTAAATGCTGCACTGTAGCGTAGCCTTATATAGTGGATCGAGCGGGTTCCCTAGCAGCATTTAAAAGAAACAGGATCCTGACCTGTCCACAGAGTTTAAGGCAGCACAGATTATTTCAGGAGATGAGCACGGGCAGCCGTTCGTTTTTCCGAGCCGTGCTCCCATCATGCACACGACCGTAAAAACACCCGTTATTGCGGGTCGTAATTACGACCCGCAATAACGGGCTCATAGACTTCTGTTACCCACGGGTACCTTTCCGTATTCTCACGGGAAGGTGCCCGTGCCGTTAAAAAAATAGAACATGTTCTATTTTTCTATTTTACGGGCCGTGCTGCTATAATTATAATGACAGCACGGTTCGCAAAAGCGGCCGGCTGCCCGTGGCCGGCCGGCCGTGCTCGTAGTTACGAGTCGTAATTACGAGCACGGCCCGTAAAATAAAAAAATAGAACATGTTCTATCTTTTTAACGGCACGGGCACCTTCCCGTGAGAAAACGGGAAGGTACCCGTGGCTAACAGAAGTCTATGGGCCCCCTATTTCGGGTCGTAATTACGACCCGTGATAACGGGTGTTTTTATGGTCGTGTGCATGAGGCCCCGTAATGACGGGTGGCTACATGTGTGCACCCGTCATTACGGCAGCGTTGCTAGGCGACGTCAGTAAGGGTATGTGCACACACACTAATTACGTCCGTAATTGACGGACGTATTTCGGCCGCAAGTACCGGACCGAACACCCTGCAGGGAGCCGGGCTCCTAGCATCATATTTATATACGATGCTAGGAGTCCCTGCCTCTCCGTGGAACTACTGTCCCGTACTGAAAACATGATTACAGTACGGGACAGTTGTCCTGCAGAGAGGCAGGGACTCCTAGCATCGTACATAAGTATGATGCTAGGAGCCCGGCTCCCTGCACTGTGTTTCGGTCCGGTACTTGCGGCCGAAATACGTCCGTCATTTACGGACGTAATTAGTGTGTGTGCACATACACTAAATAGTCACTGTTCAGGGTGCTGAAAGAGTTAACTGATCGGCAGTAACTGTTTCAGTACCCTGGACAGTGACTACCGATCACAGTACCTGTAAAAAAAAAAAGACGTTCATACTTACCGAGAACTTTCTGCTTCCTCCAGTCCGGTCTCCTGGCCGTTGCCTTGGTGACGCGTCCCTCTCGACATCCGGCCCGACATTCCTTGATGACGATGCAGCCTTGTGAGCGCTGCAGCCAATCACAGGCTGCCGCGGCCTCTGCAGCCAATCACAGGCTGCAGAGGCCTCTGCAGCCAATCACAGGCTGCCGCGTCAGAAAAGGTCGGACTGGAGGAAGAAGAGGGACTCGTCAACAAGACAACGACCGGGTACGTATGAAATGCTTTTTATTTTATTTTTAATCAGCAGCCTCTTTTCTCTATCAGTGATTGATAGAGATAAGTGGCTGCCGATTTGTATAATGTTTTTGACCGGGTTCGGTCAAAACGGGTTCGGCCGAACCCGGTGAAGTTCGGATTCGCTGCGAACCGAACTTTACCGGAAGTTCGGACCGAAACCGGGTTCGGTTGTCCCGGTTCGCTCATCTCTATTCATGGACATATCCACATTATCGTTTTTCCTAGCGCCCTTATTTCTATTAATACTTCTTCTACTTTATTATCAGGATGACCGAGAGGTATACCACGATTCTATATTTATGCTTCGTCCTGTAATACGCTTCCTGGCGTTTGTAATGTATTCCCCTCATCATCATGGCCGCTGTGGCTTCATTTTCTCTACGGCGCATGCGCCGTCTATATCCTGTTACTCCCAACTAGACTTACTTCCAGACATGCGCAGTTGCGCTGCCCGGACGCCGCTTTCGGCATTTAACACTCGTGAGCTAATGAGAGGTGATGCAATCATTTTGACTCACGCTACACCTGTTTGCATATATCTTGTTTATATGTTTTATGTACATACACCTGTCGTTATTTATTAATACAGCCATTTTATATACTGTTGTGTTTCTCTACCACACACCAATGTTATATGTGATGCTATATATAGATTTCTCTATATGACTGATTTACTGTTTCACTGATTATGTTGTAACACTGCCTGATTAGTCTCCTGTTATATTGTGTGATCCTACACTGTGTCATTTGCTTGAGAAAGGCTCCAGTGAACGGAGCTGAAACGTTGCACGGGCAATAAAAGTACCCACTTTTTTCACCCTTACTATTGGAGTTGCTGCTCATTTTTTTACTGATAGATAGATAGATAGATAGATAGATAGATAGATAGATAGATAGATAGATAGATAGATAGATAGATAGATATTCTGATATTACAGTATAATAGGGATTTGTTGTATATGCGATTCCCTAATAACTTTGTTTTCACCCTGTGGCTCTCTAGTTGTTGGGAAACTACAACTCCCAGCATGAAAAGGCACAGGTTGTCAGAGGATGCTAGGAGATCTAGTATCTTAACAGTTGGAGAGAAACGCGTGGGAGCCTACTGCCATAACAGACACATTCTACGCTTTTTTTTAAAGTTTAATAAGTAGAACCTTTATTGCTATTTGCCATAGCAATATGCCTCTTAAACAAAAATGTCAAACAATTAAAATATCTCATCCCAAAAAAGTCACAAACTAACAAAAATGCAGTTCAGCATGATATTATAAACAGTTAAAAAAAACAGTTTTCAATTTTTAACAATGCGTTGCTTGGCAACAAAAAGAAGTTTTGCAATGTGTTGGTAAAATTATTTTTTAAAAATGTAGCCAAATGTTATTCCATAAATATTTTAAAAACTGATGAATAAAACACCATTGTTTTTATCATTCTCCTTTCTCTGTATTATTGAATCTGGGATTTTAAGTGTTTCATACTTTTGGTCTGCTTAGACTAAACAATATATCTGGAAAACTGGAGGATCGGACAATATTGTAAAAAGCATCCTTTAATATTATTTATGCATGCTGTAAAACAATAAATTATGAACAAAGCATAATGGAGCAGCGTATTTCAGAAATTTTTATTGTAAAAATGGACAGCTATGTCGAACACTTCATGAAT